>NW_028190378.1:0-128438 GCF_048542155.1 Nylanderia fulva | reverse complement strand
CCTCAGAGATGACTTGCGAATGTACCTTCTGACAGGATATTATCTTAATGTGTATTAAACGGGGTGAGGTGGGATATACTAATCAAAATGAGTTTAATTTCAATATGCAAGGATTCTGGGTACGTGTATTAATATCTATATCAAGAATATTAATACTTGTACTTTCAAGCATCAAAGATTAATGTCTTAAACATTGAAGTAATAATTCTTAGTAATTATCAAGACCTCTGTCATTCGGTTTGGTAAAGTAATTCATTTGGATTATAGAGCAGAGAGAGAGTAAGCAGGGAAGGTTAAAGAAATACACGGTTACCCGTGTGAATTCTGGTCCTTAAAGGCTAATGCATACGTTCACTTTACTAAACGTGCATCTCAGAATCGTAGTAACGAATTTACCTTATGACAGGGTATATTTCTATTAGTAGTAAATAGGATAAGGTAGTGTACACTTGTCAAATGAATCGAATATCAATATGTAAAATCACTATCAGTCGGTGTGGTAAAGTATTCGCAACTATTGGAAAATGCAAGGTAATAAAAGCGTAAAAAAATAGAGAGATAGGTGTTCATCCGGCTAGGCCGGGTTCTCTGGTCCTTGTCTTAATAGGCTAATGCGACGTTCACTTTACTAAACGTGCACCTCAGAGATGACTTGCGAATGTACCTTCTGACAGGATATAGTTTCTAATGTGTACAGAGGAATTAGCGGCATTCAATTCGCTAATATGTGGTAGGATACAGGGTTACACACATATAAGTAAGCAATAATACAATAAAATACATAAGTATATTTATTATAATGGATTGAATAAGTATGCGATATTGGTTAAATAGTATTGAATAGTATTGGATAAAATATTGAATAGATCGACGATTGTAACGCAGACGTGTGCAGATGCAAATCGTAGATTGAAATAATATCGAGAATGCAGAGTAATATATGGCTTATATCTATATTCAAAATTCAGAGTTCGGAATGTAACGTGGAATTGAGTTAGTATTAAATAATTAAATGTAATGATTAAATATAATGAGTGTCCGTCGCGCTTTACTATTTAGGGATATGTGAACTGGCTTAAATACTCACAAGGTTAGACAATGTCTAATGTGCCTTGCTATGGTACACTTCGCTACTGTGTTCTTCCCTCTGAGTCTGAAGATCTGAGGAGCCTCGGTACCTCGGTCCAAAATGGCGGCTATGCCTCACCAAAATGGCGGCTATGTCTCGTTGTCTTCAGGACCCCGTAGTAATTGCTGGTTGAGTGCTGGATTGTTGTTGACTGGAACCACTGCGACGAAATCACTGCCGTTCCGTGCCGGGTGCAGGGTTTATATACCGTAAAATGTGGCTCGCTCCTCCCATCGGGCGATGCGGCTTAGCCAATGGCAAGAGAGGTATGCCGGGGAAGTACCGGAGACAATCTGTTCCTGGTAGAGATTGCGACGGTTAAGTCCCGGAGAGATGGTTTCTTAGTAGCGATAGCGGCGTTCCTTTGATGACTCATCGCCGGCCGCTCCGACTTTCCTTATCCTATTCTCGGTAGCGATAGCGGTATGCCTTTGTTGGCTATTCGCTCCGACTTATCTTATCTTCTTCTTGGTAGCGATAGCGGTACTTCTTTGGTGACTCACCGCTACGCGGCTTGCAACGGGCCTTGCAGGTTGCAACGTGTTTCAGCGTTGCATCATGCATTGCATCATGTTTCTGGAATGTAACGGTTTTCAACCGCCTTTCTAGAACCTTCTAGAATCTTTTAGATGTTTCTTGAGAGTAAAAGCCGAGTTCACATAATAATGTTTCATACCTAATTATCTCATTATTATAGTATACTACTTAATAAACGATATTTAGGTATTATCCCTTAAAATTTGTGATTTGAAATAAAATGCATTGGACAGTTAAAACTTATCAATTTACATTTATATTGCATAGCTATATGTAAATTGATAGAGAGTCTATGTCAGGAATGAATTTCTAACTTGTCCCTGACTAAGTTTAACCCTCAATTCGCACATCTAAATTGCATAGCTATAATACTTTCGATTGTATGACGGATATAATGTTATTACGCATGATTTATATGGTTTTTGTCTCCTAATTTATAAACGAGAATTTTAAGGTTAATGATATATTTGCTATAGGCGTGCTTATTGGCTGGTAGTGTTAGTCTTCATACTTGGTCGGTAAAGTAATTTTCTACTTTATCGTCTGTAGTTGGTAAGTCAAGTTCCTGTTTTATCATTGGTTGGTAATGTCGATTTTTATAACGTTGTTGGTCGGTAAGGTAGTTTTCTACCTTATCATTAGTGGGCAAGTTTTATCTGTAGTTGATAGACCAAGTCTCTGTTTTACCATCGGTTGGTCTTATCTTGGGTAGGTAGGTTAGTAGTTCTGTCTTTGACGTCGGTGATCGGTATTGAGGGATTCGTTTGTGTTATATGTTGGTCAGTAAAGCATCGCCTAAAGAATAGATCTACATATTCGTGGCTGTATGAAGTGTGTAAAACACTCATGGGTTGGAGCGTACGACGGGTATAGTATAATTAGGGGTTATGGACATACAATGTGTACGGTGCCTAGGGGCTCGCAAGTATAAATGGTGTAGCGTATACAGGGGCATTAGTAGCATGCAATGTGTAAGGTGTTTCAGGGGTTAGAACATACATTCGTTGTCTGATTTAGGCGTGCTTATTCTCTAACTTTTATGTTTCCTAACGAATAATCCGGAGCAAAGCATCCTTGTTAATTATGCTTTTTATGATAAAAATATTATTTAAAAGTGGGTTGCTACTCCCGTTGTCATTTGTGAGAAGACATGTTTTAACTTATAAGTAATTATATGTGAGATTAAATTGTTTATACCGGTCTTTCATGTAGGTTAGAGATTGTAATGACTAATATGTTAAAGACTAAAATTTTGAAAAAGATTGAAATTTTGAAATTTGTCTGGACGTTACAGGCGATATCGACAACGTTCCCCTGGAACGCGGTACACTCTTTACTAACGCGCATTCTAAGCGAAATTAATGTAAAAATATTCATTTGTAATAACGAAATATCTATTCCCCAAAAAGCCGAGAGAAAAAACATTATCGCCGAAAATAATAATTCAGCGATCGGTGGCCATAAAGGCATTACAAAAACATACCAACGTATAAAGAAACGTTACCAATGGAACGGTATAAAAAACGACATTCAAATTTTTATAAAAAACTGTCGCCCTTGCCAATTGAAAAAATTAGTCCGCGTATAGACCAGACAACCCATGGTTCTAACGGACACTCCTGGCACAGCTTTCGACAAAATTTCGATGGACATTATGGGACCATTACCCGTCACACAGACTAATAACAAATATATACTTACCATACAAGATCTTTTAACAAAATATTCTTTAGCAATCCCTCTGCAACACGCTAACGCGATCGACGTAGCTGACGCGTTCACCGATGAACTAATATGCGTCTTTGGAGCGCCAAAAGATATTCTAACAGATCAGGGATCGCATTTTCTAAATAGCCTAATGCGTAACATAGCAAAAAGGTTTAAAATTAAGCACTTCAAAACGACGGCTTACCGGCCGCAATCTAATGGCTCAATAGAGCGCTCCCACCATGTCTTGTGGGAATACTTAAAGCAATACGTCGATAGAAACAATGATTGGGACAAATACTTAAAACTAGCGTCATTCTCTTATAATACTAGCGTACACGAAGGGACGCGATATACTCCCCATGAATTAGTCTTTGGGAAGATAGCCAAGTTGCCTTCCAACTACCCCGATGTCGCCGACGTTACGGACGAGAGTTACGCTAATTATCTTACAAACCTTTTTAACAAACTGAGTGACGCCCAAGCCGTCGCCCGCGGAAACTTAATAGCCGCTAAACAAAGGTCAAAGGTCTACTACGACCGCCGAGTTAACGCCCAACAGTTTCGAGCGGGAAACTACGTGTACTTATTAAAAGAACCAAATAAAGGCAAATTAAGCAATCAATACACCGGTCCCTATAAAATCATTAGTCTCTTAGGTAATCGTAACGTTAAGTTAGCCATAAGTAGAAATAAGACAAAAATTGTACACGAAGAGAAGCTAAAAGCTTCCCCACATCAAAACCCTATCGAGGAAGACCCCCACTCCGGGCCAGACGACTATATCTTGGATGCATCGGCGGAGGACCGGCCAGTAATCGACGAAACTCAGTAGAATGAAGACCTACGCAAGTATCCTTATAGCAGTCTCGCTGTTAGCCATAACCTCTGACGGACTAATAGGTTATGACTGCGGAGGGCATGGTCTAAACATTACTTCACTATCCCTCACGGATATCGGAGAATGTAACCTAGATAACATTGAAGCGGACAAAGAAGAAGTATATATACAACTGCTACAACTGAGCGAATTCGACCACACCATCGGACTCCAATGTAAGGTTGAAATCGATCGAACCATCTACTACTGTGGGATGCACTCACATGTATCCTTGGTGCACAATGGAAGGCGCGAATACATCCGCGAAGTATCGGCAGAAACCTGCAAGAAACTATACAACACCGGAACTATATTCCTGGGAAACAACGGCCTCATCACGGACATCAAGGTGAATACCATCAACCACCGTAGCTTGACCCTCGCAGGAACCACCAGAACCGACGGAACATGCTTCGGAACTCAGTTCAGCGACCCGTTTGGCACTTGGGATAACGTGGTCGTTCAAGCATCTATAAAAATTACCACCCGAAGACTCGAGCTCCCCGTCAGACATAGCACCAATGAAGTAATATTACCCTCCGGTGCTCGATGTCCCGTAGCTGAAGGAGAATGCAACGACGCAGATGGCTCAACCACATATTGGACGGCGCTACCCAGCGATAACTGCCACTTCAATCGCTACGACGTTCTCTACCAAGGCCTAGCACACCGCCTCTTATCTAAGCCCACACAGAGGGAATCACCGACTATCTACACAGTCACCACGCAAGAAACCACCTTTGCTTTAGCACGAACCACGGAAATAAACGTGTGCGGCTACAGAATTTTAAGGACGGAACATCCCAAACTCTGCATACTCGAGACTCAACCTGGACATGCGTTTAAGGGCCACTCCAGAGTCCCGATCGATAACCTCGATATATTTTCCTACATAAATTCCAAATTCATTTACGTGGAAAAACACTTGAAAACACAATTGACACAATTGTATCAAGACATAATGGAGCAAAAATGTGCTTTAGAGAGACAAATTCTACAAAACGCTTTCTCCCTCGCCAGCATCGCCCCGGACGAAATGGCGCATCGAATCATGAAGGCACCAGGCTACACCGCCATTACGGCAGGCGAAGTCCTCCATTTGATCAAATGCGTACCGGTGGAGTGCCGAGTACGGCAAGCTGAAAGATGCTACAACGAACTCCCCGTCACCCACCAAAACAAATCCCTCTTCCTGTTGCCAAGATCAAGGATACTTACCCAAACAGGAACACCCAGGGATTGCCACGAACTACTTCCAGCGATGTATCAAGTACACAACATCTGGTATCGTTTAACTTCAAAGCCAATGGAATCAATGGCGCCGCCGATGATTCAACCACTAACCAAACCACAATGGAGATACGTCAGTCCAGATTCACTCGCCTCCAGCGGCATCTATACCAGCGAAGACCTTGATCGTCTTCGCGACCACATTATGTTTCCCATAGAGAAACCCTCTATGCTCAATACAATTGCTAGAGGAGCAATGGGACAAGAAGTCCCCGCGGAAAGCTTCTCTATGCTAAACCTGTTGGACGAGAAAACCCTCGACCAGCTAGCAGAAAATACGGAAGCCCGCTTGTGGAAAGGATTCGTAAGTTTCGGATCAGCAAGCGCTGGAGTCCTCGGGATATTCGTCATCGTTCGTGTCGCCAAACTAATTATCGATACACTAATACATGGCTACGCACTCCATTCCGTATATGGATGGAGTTTGCACCTCCTGGGAGCCGTTTGGACCTCAGTAACAAACGTTCTACTGCACCTCGGAAAACCAGCGGACGAGAACCAGGACAACGGACGAGAGCTAACACCCCTAAATCCCCCTTCGACGACCGAAGTTTTTGCACCCCCAAAAGAAAAAGTCCAAAGTGAAGTGCCTATAGACTACAAAGAACTGCGCAATCTCCTCAACGAAGGAGTATAGACTCAGTGATAGGTTAACAAAATTATACTTTGTAAATTCTACTACTGAGCTCGGAAAACGTTGGAACATGGTCCAACATTTTCTTTTAAGGGGGGAGGTGTCACGTCCGGCTTCATTACTATGTCCGGGTATGTAAATTTTTTTTTCTATCTATAAGGAATAAATCCTAAAACTATCAAACATCATTTGAAAAGAGCGCCAAAGCCGGCCATGACGCTTAACTCCGCCTAGAAATTAAGCGTGGCGCTTCGTAGCGCCTAAGGGTCTCCCACCTACGGTGAGAGCCCCTACTCCGGAGAGTTCCCCCTCTCCAGGCCGCCGCAGGCCCGAGCCGTCGAAACGAAGGACCTCAGAGCAGTCCCGAATTTCGGCAGTTCTCTGCGCGACACCGAACAGTACAGTCGCACTTCTAAATTCCAAGTCCAAATTCTAAATCCTAACTCTAATTCTAAAATTCTAACCCTAAGTATTGTTACGTCCCGTTCGCAGTCGCGGCGTGTTATTCGCGAGTGTATGATTCGCGTTGCACGTGCTCGAACTATTGCGCGAGACAACGTCGTATTACGGAAATTTTTCCGGGGATACCCACGACGAAGGGTTTTCCGACAAAGGTTGCACGATGCGGAAGGAGGGGGAAGAATGTATTACCCTTAAGGTAGCAATTACGACATGGAGCCTAACTATAATTCTACAGTTATGATTGTGGTTCCGTCTTCTATTCTCGCCGGGACGCTATCTGGGTTACGCGAGTAGTCTTCGTATATAGACTCGCAAAGTTCGCATAAATCACCCGCCCGTGAGAGGGTGAGGCGGTTGCTGCAAGTTCCGCAAACTATCCCAACCAGTAATCCGCCTATGGTTAGGCTATGTTTCCGGATCCACGTCCAGAACAATTTAGAAGTTCGAGGTAACGCGGCGAAGCATGAAAGACAAAGAGCGGCTTTAGTTTCAAAATGAATATACCCGATACCGACTTGACAGTAATACGGAGGCTCGAGAGGTATTAGGAGATTAACTCCTGGAAGAGGGGTTACACCTCTAAAGGGGATTGGGCACATCTATACCTGCCACGTTAGTTGTATTAAAAGATCATGCGTTGTTCGCTCGTAGATGGTTGATGAGACCGGACGTTGTCGAGGAGTCGGTAAATGTCGGTAAAGTGAGTCGATGTGGCGTCGATATAACGTCGGCAACTGTCGGTAACGATCGTCGGTAAAAGCCGTCGGTAAAGGCCGGTGGTAAATTGTCGGTAACCGTTGGTAACGAACGTCGGTAAGATCGTCGAAAAAGAACGTACGTCGGTATATTTGTCGGTAACGTCGGTAGAAGAACGTATGTCGGTATAATGTCGGTAATGTCGGTAAAAGAACGTATGTCGGTATAATGTCGGTAAATCGAGAGTGTTCTTAATTGTTTATTGTTTAAGTGACTACTTTGTTGTACGGATTTACGAAGTTATTTCTTGAGACACGAAGATTTTTAAGAGATTGGATTATTTGCGTTTTTCCGTGTTAGAAGTTCGAGAGTTGTACCGTGTGCGGTGGACGACCCTAGTTTTATAGCCTGACCCTTTTTTTTATAGCTTCCGCAGTGACGATGGAAAAGAGGAAAAATGCGTCGGAGATTTTTCTAGAATGTTCTCTTCCACGTGGTAGAAGCGTCTCTGAATTTGCTAACACGCGCGATTCCTTAGGTTAACGTGAATTTTACTTACCTTTAGTAGCACTTTCTTGATCGTGTTGGCTCGTACTTGGAGGTAGTGCGTGCGGCGAGGGTCGTTCACTGGGATGTTTGGCGGCGGTAGGCGTCGTGGTTGGAACGTTATTGGTATGCACTTCTACTGTAGGAGTTCGTCGTTGTTATTATTTTTAATGTTGAAAATGTCCTCGTATTCAAGATCGGCCTGATACTCTACACCGAGGAATTGAGAATATTCTTCGATCGCTGATTCACGATAGAGTCGGTTTAGTTTTCGTAATTGATTCTTCCTTTTCGCGCGTCGCGTCTTAGGCATATTGAATTTGATGCATCCTCTGAATGATTACTCAAATAAGGAGGGTTGATATGCGGCGGACCTCACTATCGATTCCTTATTTTGGCAAATGCTGAGAATGTTAATTCTAACTGTGATGAACGGTGGTCCGCTCGAAACACAGTTTGAATTATTCTGAATTCAAACGCCGTATGACAAATTTAAACGCTATCGTATTTTATCACGGGAGTGGAAGTTTTGAAGAATACTGAACACTAGTTTTCACACATGATAACACTGATTTATTCGTTTAGTAGTACAAAATTCGAGACTAAAACTTAGAATTAGAATTTAGATTTAGACTTAGAATTTAGAGTTAGAATATTATACTTAGAGTTAGAATTTTAGAATTAGAGTTAGGATTTAGAATTTGGACTTAGAATTTAGAAGTGCGACTATACTGTTCGGTGTCGCGCAGAGAACTGCCGAAATTCGGGACTGTTCTGAGGTCCTTCGTTTCGGCGGCTCGGGCCTGCGGCAGCCTGGAGAGGGGGAACTCTCCGGAGTAGGGGCTCTCACTGTGGTGAAAGATCCTTAGGCGCTACGAAGCGCCACGCTTAGTTTCTAGGCGGAGTTAAGCGTCATGGCCGGCTTTGGCGCGCTTTTCAAATGATGTTTGATAGTTTTAGGATTTATTCCTTATAGATGGAAAAAAATTTACATACCCAGACATAGTAATAAGGCCGGACGTGACAGTATAATATTCTAACTCTAAATTCTAAGTCTAAATCTAAATTCTAATTCTAAGTTTCAGTCTCGAATTTTGTACTACTATACGAATAAATCAGTGTATTCATGTGTGAAAACTAGTGTTCAGTATTCTTCAAAACTTCAACTCCCGTGATAAAATACGATAGCGTTTAAATTTGTCATACGGCGTTTGAATTCAGAATAATTCAAACTGTGTTTGGAGCGGACCACCGCTCATCGCAGTTAGAATTAACATTCTCAGCATTTGCCAAAATAAGGAATTGATAATGAGGTCCGCCGCATATCAACCCTCCTTAATTGAGTAATCATTCAGAGGATGCATCAAATTCAATATGCCTAAGACGCAACGCGCGGGAAGTAAGAATCAATTACGAAAACTAAACCGACTCTATCGTGAATCAGCGACCGAGGAATATTCTCAATACCTCGGAGTGGAGTATCAGGCCGATCCTGAATACGAGGACATTTTTAACATTAAAAATAATAACGACGAACTCCTACAGTGGAAGTGCATACCAATAACGTTCCAACCACGACGCTTGCCGCCGTCAAACATCCCAGTGAACGACCCTCGCCGCACGCACTACCTCCAAGTACGAGCCGACACGATTGTAACGTCCAGACAAATTTCAAAATTTCAATCTTTTTCAAAATTTTATTCTTTAACATATTAGTCATGACAATCTCTAACCTACATGAAAGACCGGTATAAACAATTTAATCTCACATATAATTACTTATAAGTTAAAACATGTCTTCTCACAAATGACAACGGGAGTAGCAACCCACTTTTAAATAATATTTTTATCATAAAAAGCATAATTAACAAGGATGCTTTGCTCCGGATCATTCGTTAGGAAACATAAAAGTTAGAGAATAAGCACGCCTAAATCAGACAACGAATGTATGTTCTAACCCCTGCATCACCTTACACATTGCATGCTACTAATGCCCCTGTATACGCTACACCATTTATACTTGCGAGCCCCTAGGCACCGTACATTGTATGTCCATAACCCCTAATTATACTATACCCGTCGTACGCTCCAACCCATGAGTGTTTTACACACTTCATACAGCCACGAATATGTAGATCTATTCTTTAGGCGATGCTTTACTGACCAACATATAACACAAACGAATCCCTCAATACCGATCACCGACGTCAAAGACAGAACTACTAACCTACCTACCCAAGATAAGACCAACCGATGGTAAAACAGAGACTTGGTCTATCAACTACAGATAAAACTTGCCCACTAATGATAAGGTAGAAAACTACCTTACCGACCAACGACGTTATAAAAATCGACATTACCAACCAATGATAAAACAGGAACTTGACTTACCAACTACAGACGATAAAGTAGAAAATTACTTTACCGACCAACGATAAGTATGAAGACTAACACTACCAGCCAATAAGCACGCCTATAGCAAATATATCATTAACTTTAAAATTCTCGTTTATAAATTAGGAGACAAAAACCATATAAATCATGCGTAATAACATTATATCCGTCATACAATCGAAAGTATTATAGCTATGCAATGTAGATGTGCGAATTGAGTGTTAAACTTAGTCAGGGACAAGTTAGAAATTCATTCCTGACATAGACTCTCTATCAATTTACATATAGCTATGCAATATAAATGTAAATTGATAAGTTTTAACTGTCCAATGCATTTTATTTCAAATCACAAATTTTAAGGGATAATACCTAAATATCGTTTATTAAGTAGTATACTATAATAATGAGATAATTAGGTATGAAACATTATTATGTGAACTCGGCTTTTACTCTCAAGAAACATCTAAAAGATTCTAGAAGGTTCTAGAAAGGCGGTTGAAAACCGTTACATTCCAGAAGCATGATGCAATGCATGATGCAACGCTGAGACACGTTGCAACCTGCAAGGCCCGTTGCAAGCCGCGTAGCGGTGAGTCACCAAAGAAGTACCGCTATCGCTACCAAGAAGAAGATAAGATAAGTCGGAGCGAATAGCCAACAAAGGCATACAGCTATCGCTACCGAGAATAGGATAAGGAAAGTCGGAGCGGCCGGCGATGAGTCATCAAAGGAACGCCGCTATCGCTACTAAGAAACCATCTCTCCGGGACTTAACCGTTCGCAATCTCTACCAGGAACAGATTGTCTCCGGTACTTCCCCGGCATACCTCTCTTGCCATTGGCTAAGCCGCATCGCCCGATGGGAGGAGCGAGCCACATTTTACGGTATACCTGCACCCGGCACGGAACGGCAGTGATTTCGTCGCAGTGGTTCCAGTCAACAATCCAGCACTCAACCAGCAAATACTACGGGGTCCTGAAGACATAGCCGCCATTTTGGTGAGACACAGCCGCCATTTCGGACCGAGGTACCGAGGCTCCTCAGATCTTCAGACTCAAAGGGAAGAACACAGTAGCGAAGTGTACCATAGCAAGGCACATTAGACATTGTCTAACCTTGTGAGTATTTAAGCCAGTTCACATATCCCTAAATAGTAAAGCGCGACGGGCACTCATTATATTTAATCATTATATTTAATCATTATATTTAATTATCCAATATTAACTCAATCTTACATTACATTTCGAACTCTGAATTTTGAGCATAGACATAAGCGACATATTACTCTGCGTTTCCGATATTATTTCAATCTACGATTTGCATCTGCATACGTCTGCGTTACAATCGTCGATCTACTCAATATTTTATCCAATACTATTCAATATTCCGATATCGCATACTTATTCAATCTATTATAATAAATATACTTATGTATTTTATTATATCACTGCTTATTTATATATGTATGTAACCCTGTATCCTACCACATATTAGCGAATTGAATGCCGCTAATTCCTCTGTACACATTAGAAACTATATCCTGTCAGAAGGTACATTCGCAAGTCATCTCTGAGGTGCACGTTTAGTAAAGTGAACGTCGCATTAGCCTATTAAAACAAGGACCAGAAAACCCGGCCTAGCCGGATGAACACCTATCTCTCTATCGCTTTTACGCTTTTATTAACTTGCATTTTCCAATAGTTGCGAATACTTTACCACACCAACTGACAGTGATTTTACATATTGATATTCGATTCATTTGACAAGTGTACACTACCTTATCCTATTTACTACTAATAGAAATATACCCTGTCATAAGGTAAATTCGTTACTACGATTCTGAGATGCACGTTTAGTAAAGTGAACGTATGCATTAGCCTTTCCTTTAAGGACCAGAATTCACACGGGTAACCGTGTATTTCTTTAACCTTCCCTGCTTACTCTCTCTCTGCTCTATAATCCAAATGAATTACTTTACCAAACCGAATGACAGAGGTCTTGATAATTACTAAGAATTATTACTTCAATGTTTAAGACATTAATTTTTGATGCTTGAAAGTACAAGTATTAATATTCTTGATATAGATATTAATACACGTACCCAGAATCCTTGCATATTGAAATTAAACTCATTTTGATTAGTATATCCCACCTCACCCCGTTTAATACACATTAAGATAATATCCTGTCAGAAGGTACATTCGCAAGTCATCTCTGAGGTGCACGTTTAGTAAAGTGAACGTCGCATTAGCCTATTAAGACAAGGACCAGAGAACCCGGCCTAGCCGGATGAACACCTATCCCTCTATCGCTTTTACGCTTTTATTACCTTGCATTTTCCAATAGTTGCGAATACTTTACCTACCACACCGACTGACAGTGATCTTGACGAATCATTGAGAATTTATTTATTTCTAAACCTGAAATATAACTGTCGACATATCGAGTATTAATATTCAGAATATCGATATTAATACTCATATTCAAATCCTTACCCTCTCCCTGCATCACTATCTCTCTTCTTTTAACGCAAACTATTATAATCATTATTTCAGTGTTTAAAACGTTAACCCTCGATGTTTGAAGGTACAAATATTAATATTCTTTACGTTACCAACTAACGATAAAATAGAAATCCACTTTATTACTTAGAGATACTTTTACCAACTAATGATAAAATAGAAATCCACTTTACCACTTAGAGATACTTTTACTAACTGATGATAAAATAGAAATCTACTTTACCACTTAGAGATACTTTACTTATAGCCGATAACATACAACCTTCATTTCCGGCCTTGACAGATATCAATACTCCTCTTCAAACCCTTTTCTTTCTTCACCTACATTATTACCAATTTTCTTTCAGTATTGTTTAATTATAACTATAATTGATACAAGTTTAACTAATTAACAGGTGAAGGGCAGTTTCACATAGATTAACCTTTCATCTCCGTTCCCTTTCATTAACAAGTAGATCACGACTTAAACGAAAGTCATACTCGATTACTTTTGATTATTTAATTCTCTCAGTTCTATAAAACGTATCTTTCATATAAAATTATTTAACCGTTAGATGGTCTCTCCATTACGAAGGAAGAATCAAATTGATCGTGACGAGCAACGTCTCCATAGACTACGCGAACGTAGAACAAGAAGAGTCTTAAACTTACATGTCCAAATCTTTCCTACACAAATAATCGTTCGACCCACTTCTCCCGACGTCTATTCACCTATAAATAACCTTCCACCTTATATCGATTATTCTCACCCGCAATTTCCGGATCCGTCGCATTCAGAATCAAATACGTTAGGAACAAACTCAAATAATCATTTCTTCTCCGACCCTGAATATTCACTCTCCCATATCACTCCCCGACATGTAATCGTCCAGAATACGATCCTTCGTAGTTATATGTAAATTGATAAGTAACTTGCATCAGGAACGAATTTCTAATAGTAGGTATACTATGGCGGTTCTAACTCAGTGGCAATAAGGGGGGGTGAGGGGTGGGCAGAAATCATGTTTTTTAACTTATGAGCGATTATATGCGAGACTAAATATTTGTTAATACCGGTCTTTCATGTAGGTTAGCGATTGTCATGACTAATATGTTAAAGAATTAACTTTTGAAAAAAGATTGAAATTTTGAAATTTGTCTGGACGTTACAAACCTTTGTCGGAAAACCCTTCGTCGTGGGTATCCCCGGAAAAATTTCCGTAATACGACGTTGTCTCGCGCAATAGTTCGAGTACGTGCAACGCAAATCATACACTCGCGAATAGCACGCCGCGACTGCGAACGGGACGTAACAGTATCAGCGAAGTGGGGGGAAACTGTAGTGGTGGGGGTGTACTTCTCCCCAAATAGAGACCTCGCTCAATTTGAGGGGTACCTGGGTAGGTTGGCGGACGAGATAAGCCGCCACCTCCCGGGTAGGGTCTTGGTCATGGGGGACCTCAACGCGAAATCTGACGCGTGGGGTTCCACCGTGACCAACGCAAGGGGCGAGGTCCTAGAAGAGTGGGGGGCACAGCTCAACCTTCTGATTATGAACAGAGGGTCGGAGTTTACATGCGTGCGGTACAATGGGGGATCCATAATAGACGTCACCTGGGGATCCCCGCAAGCCGCACGCATGGTAAGTGGTTGGCGAGTGATGGTGGGGTCGGAGAGTCTATCTGATCACAGATATATAAGAATGGAGATCTCCGACCCTTCGGTGGGGCGCCAACCACGCCCCCAGGAGGAGAGACGGGGTACATCCCTACCCCCCCGATGGGCGCTGAAGCGCCTTGATAAGGACGCCTTGATGGCGGCAGCCGTAGCGAAGGCGTGGGAAGACCCCCCCACGCCCGACGCCTGCGACGCAAACGAGGAGGCGGCCTGGTTCCGTTCGGCAATGACAGAGATTTGTGATTCTGCCATGCCGAGGTGCCAGGCCAACAACAAAAGGAGGGGGGTGTATTGGTGGTCTCAGGAGATATCGTGGATGAGAGCGGTGTGCATCCGCTCGAGACACCGATACACCCGATGCAGACGCAGGCGTCACACCAACGAAGAGGCGGTCGAGCTGCTGGAAGGACTATAAATCGGCGAAGAAGACCCTCCAGAAGGCTATCAAAGAGGCCAAGGCCCGGGCATGGGACGAGCTCCTGGAGACCCTCAACAAAGACCCATGGGGGCGACCCTACCAGATCGTGAGAAAGAAACTCCGGTCAGGGGGACCCCCAATCACAGAGGGTCTCCAACAAGACGTGTTGGAGGAAGTAGTGACCACTCTCTTCCCCCCAGATGAGTTGGAAAAGAGTGGGGAGAGACCCCTGGGTCCAGCGGCCGATAATGGATGGTCGGAGGACCTAGGAGTCACCGGGAGGGAGCTCGTCCGAGCAGTGAAACGGCTCCGGGCTAAGAACACATCCCCGGGGCCGGATGGCATACCAGGAAAGGCCTGGGTCTTGGCCCTAGGCATCCTTGGGGGCCGTCTGAGACAGCTGTTTGACAGCTGCTTCAGAACGGGACAGTTTCCCACAATATGGAAGGAGGCGAAACTAGTTCTTCTCAGGAAAGATGGGCGCCCCGCAGACTCACCCGCGGCGTACCGCCCTATTTGCTTATTGGACGAGGCGGGCAAGCTGTTTGAGAGAATAATAGCTGCCCGCCTCAGGGACCACCTGTCGGTGGTGGGACCCGACCTAGCGGATTGCCAGTACGGATTCCGAGAGGGCAGATCGACAATCGATGCAATTATGCATGTCAAGGCCCTCTCGGATGAAGCAGTGGAGGGGGGCGGCGTGTTACTCGCAACGAGTCTTGATATCTCGAATGCGTTTAACACGCTGCCCTGGAAATGCATCCGCGAGGCACTCCAATACCATGGAGTGCCTCAATATTTGCAAGACCTGGTCGGGGACTACCTAAGCGACAGGTGGATTTCATATACGGGGCGGTACCAAAGGCCGCACCGCAAAAAGATGAGTAGGGGGGTTCCGCAGGGGTCGGTCCTAGGATCACTCCTGTGGAACCTCGGATATGACTGGGTTCTGCGGGGCGCGCTTCTCCCGGGCATGCGCCTTGTGTGCTATGCCGATGACACACTGGTGCTTGCCCGGGGGAACGATTGGGGAGAGGCCAGACGTCTATCGTCGGTGGGCGTGGCACTCGTGGTCGGCAAAATCCGCGCACTGGGACTGAGAGTGGCTCTCCAAAAGACCGAAGCCATTCACTTCAACGGTCCGAAGAAAAAGCCACCTCAGTCCCACATCGAGGTAGAGGAAGTCCAGATTGAGGTGAAGCCCCATCTAAAATACTTGGGGCTCACACTCGACAGCCGGTGGAACTGGCGGGAACACTTCCGTCGCTTGGCCCCCCAAATAAGAACGGCAGTCAACAGCATTGGCTGCTTGCTGCCGAACATCGGGGGGCCGAAGGAGAAGATTCGTCGCCTCTACATGAGTGCGATAGGATCCATGGCGCTCTACGGGGCGCCAGTGTGGGCGGGCGACCTGATGGCGCCGAGTCAAAGACTTCTACTGGGTTTACAGCGGAAGTTAGCCATCAGGATCGTCCGCGGATATTGCACAATCTCGGTAGAGGCGGCATGCTCGGTGTCAGGGTCGATCCCATGGGACCTACTGGCGGAGACGTACAAGGAATTGTACGAGCAGAAGAGCAGCCTCCGCCAGCGGGGTCTGATCATGACACCGAAAGCGGCGGAAGCGGCCCGACAACGGGCGAGACAGCGCGCGATAAATAGATGGTCGAAGGATCTTCTCCAACCGAGAGCCGGAGCGCGCGCTGTACAAGCAATCCAGCCGGTTCTGTCAGACTGGCTGTCAAGGGAATCTGGACTCTCGTATAGGGTCGTGCAGGTACTCACCGGGCATGGGTGCTTCGGTGAGTATCTGCACGACAAGGCGCGGAGAGAGCCGACCAGGAGGTGTCACCACAGCAAGGAGGTCAGGGACACGGCGCAACACACTGTAGAATTCTGCCCAGCTTGAGCAAAACAGCGCCGTGCCCTGACCGATGCTATAGGAAGGGATCTGCAGCTCCCAGCATGGTTAAGGCCATGCTGGAGAGCAAAGAGAAGTGGAAGGCGGTCGCCTCCTTCTGCGTGAGTACATCCTCGCAGAAGGAGGCGACCGCCTTCCACTTCTCTTTGCTCTCCAGCATGGCCTTAACCATGCTGGGGAGCTGCAGATCCCTTCCTATAGCATCGGTCAGGGCACGGCGCTGTTTTGCTCAAGCTGGGCAGAATTCTACCGTGTGTTGCGCCGTGTCCCTGACCTCCGTGCTGTGGTGACACCTCCTGGTCGGCTCTCTCCGCGCCTTGTCGTGCAGATACTCACCGAAGCACCCATGCCCGGTGAGTACCTGCACGACCCTATACGAGAGTCCAGATTCCCTTGACAGCCAGTCTGACAGAACCGGCTGGATTGCTTGTACAGCGCGCGCTCCGGCTCTCGGTTGGAGAAGATCCTTCGACCATCTATTTATCGCGCGCTGTCTCGCCCGTTGTCGGGCCGCTTCCGCCGCTTTCGGTGTCATGATCAGACCCCGCTGGCGGAGGCTGCTCTTCTGCTCGTACAATTCCTTGTACGTCTCCGCCAGTAGGTCCCATGGGATCGACCCTGACACCGAGCATGCCGCCTCTACCGAGATTGTGCAATATCCGCGGACGATCCTGATGGCTAACTTCCGCTGTAAACCCAGTAGAAGTCTTTGACTCGGCGCCATCAGGTCGCCCGCCCACACTGGCGCCCCGTAGAGCGCCATGGATCCTATCGCACTCATGTAGAGGCGACGAATCTTCTCCTTCGGCCCCCCGATGTTCGGCAGCAAGCAGCCAATGCTGTTGACTGCCGTTCTTATTTGGGGGGCCAAGCGACGGAAGTGTTCCCGCCAGTTCCACCGGCTGTCGAGTGTGAGCCCCAAGTATTTTAGATGGGGCTTCACCTCAATCTGGACTTCCTCTACCTCGATGTGGGACTGAGGTGGCTTTTTCTTCGGACCGTTGAAGTGAATGGCTTCGGTCTTTTGGAGAGCCACTCTCAGTCCCAGTGCGCGGATTTTGCCGACCACGAGTGCCACGCCCACCGACGATAGACGTCTGGCCTCTCCCCAATCGTTCCCCCGGGCCAAGCACCAGTGTGTCATTGGCATAGCACACAAGGCGCATGCCCGGGAGAAGCGCGCCCCGCAGAACTCAGTCATATCCGAGATTCTACAGGAGTGGTCCTAGGACCGACCCCTGCGGAACCCCTTTACTCATCTTTTTGCGGTGCGGCCTTTGGTACCGCCCCGTATATGAAATCCACCTGTCGCTTAGGTAGTCCCCGACCAGGTCTTGCAAATATTGAGGCACTCCATGGTATTGGAGTGCCTCGCGGATGCATTTCCAGGGCAGCGTGTTAAACGCATTCGAGATATCAAGACTCGTCGCGAGTAACACGCCGCCCCCCTCCACTGCTTCATCCGAGAGGGCCTTGACATGCATAATTGCATCGATTGTCGATCTGCCCTCTCGGAATCCGTACTGGCAATCCGCTAGGTCGAGTCCCACCACCGACAGGTGGTCCCTGAGACGGGAAGCTATTATTCTCTCAAACAGCTTGCCCGCCTCGTCCAATAAGCAAATAGGGCGGTACGCCGCAGGGTGAGTCTGCGGGGCGCCCATCTTTCCTGAGAAGAACTAGTTTCGCCTCCTTCCATATTGTGGGAAACTGTCCCGTTCTGAAGCAGCTGTCAAACAGCTGTCTCAGACGGCCCCCAAGGACGCCTAGGGCCAAGACCCAGACCTTTCCCGGTATGCCATCCGGCCCCGGGGCTGTGTTCTTAGCCCGGAGCCGTTTCACTGCTCGGACGAGCTCTCTCCCGGTGACTCCTAGGTCCTCCGACCATCCATTATCGGCCGCTGGACCCAGGGGTCTCTCCCCACTCTTTTCCAACTCATCTGGGGGGAAGAGAGTGGTCACTACTTCCTCCAACACGTCTGGTTGGAGACCCTCTGTGATTGGGGGTCCCCCTGACCGGAGTTTCTTTCTCACGATCTGGTAGGGTCGCCCCCATGGGTCTTTGTTGAGGGTCTCCAGGAGCTCGTCCCATGCCCGGACCTTGGCCTCTTTGATAGCCTTCTGGAGGGTCTTCTTCGCCGATTTATAGTCCTCCAGCAGCTCGACCGCCTCTTCGTTGGTGTGACGCCTGCGTCTGCATCGGGTGTATCGGTGTCTCGAGCGGATGCACACCGATCTCATCCACGATATCTCCTGAGACCACCAATACACCCCCCTCCTTTTGTTGTTGGCCTGGCACCTCGGCATGGCAGAGTCACAAATCTCTGTCACTGCCGAACGGAACCAGGCCGCCTCCTCGTTTGCGTCGCAGGCGTCGGGCGTGGGGGGGTCTTCCCACGCCTTCGCTACGGCTGCCGCCATCAAGGCGTCCTTATCAAGGCGCTTCAGCGCCCATCGGGGGGGTAGGGGTGTACCCCGTCTCTCCTCCTGGGGGCGTGGTTGGCGTCCCACCGAGAGGTCGGAGATCTCCATTCTTATATATCTGTGATCAGATAGACTCTCCGACCCCACCATCACTCGCCAACCACTTACCATGCGTGCGGCTTGCGGGGATCCCCAGGTGACGTCTATTATGGATTCCTCATTGTACCGCACGCATGTAAACTCCGACCCTCTGTTCATAATCAGAAGGTTGAGCTGTGCCCCCCACTCTTCTAGGACCTCGCCCCTTGCGTTGGTCACGGTGGAACCCCACGCGTCAGATTTCGCGTTGAGGTCCCCCATGACCAAGACCCTACCCGGGAGGTGGCGGCTTATCTCGTCCGCCAACCTACCCAGGTACCCCTCAAATTGAGCGAGGTCTCTATTTGGGGAGAAGTACACCCCCACCACTACAGTTTCCCCCCACTTCGCTGATACTGTTACGTCCCGTTCGCAGTCGCGGCGTGCTATTCGCGAGTGTATGATTTGCGTTGCACGTACTCGAACTATTGCGCGAGACAACGTCGTATTACGGAAATTTTTCCGGGGATACCCACGACGAAGGGTTTTCCGACAAAGGTTTGTAACGTCCAGACAAATTTCAAAATTTCAATCTTTTTTCAAAAGTTAATTCTTTAACATATTAGTCATGACAATCGCTAACCTACATGAAAGACCGGTATTAACAAATATTTAGTCTCGCATATAATCGCTCATAAGTTAAAAAACATGATTTCTGCCCACCCCTCACCCCCCCTTATTGCCACTGAGTTAGAACCGCCATAGTATACCTACTATTAGAAATTCGTTCCTGATGCAAGTTACTTATCAATTTACATATAACTACGAAATGTAAATGTAAATTGATAAAATTTACCTGTCTATCATGATTATAAAACTCTAACTATAAAATAACAATAGAAGTTACAATTAAGCTTTTCTACCATTTACATGCAAATATGAATATAAATTAAAGCAAATAAGATTATTTTAATCTATAACAAAATTTACGAAGTAATGCAATTTATTTTAAATCGCAAAAAGAGTCGACATATTCTAAAGAATAATACCTAAAATATATAGATATTGTTCATAAAGTAGTAATTAAGTATAAAACCCGCTTTATTATGTGAACTCGGCTTTACTCTCAAGAAACATCTAAAAGATTCTAGAAGGTTCTAGAAAGACGGTTGAAAACCGTTACATTCCAGAAGCATGATGCAAAGCATGATGCAACGCTGAAACACGTTGCAACCTGCAAGGCCCGTTGCAAGCCGCGTAGCGGTGAGTCACCAAAGAAGCACCGCTATCGCTACCAAGAAGAAGATAAGATAAGTCGGAGCGCATAGCCAACAAAGGCATACCTCTATCGCTACCGAGAATAGGATAAGGAAAGTCGGAGCGCCCGGCGATGAGTCATCAAAGGAACGCCGCTATCGCTACTAAGAAGCCATCTCTCCGAGACTTAACCGTCGCAATCTCTACCAGGAACAGATTGTCTCCGGTACTTCCCCGGCATACCTCTCTTGCCATTGGCTAAGCCGCATCGCCCGATGGGAGGAGCGAGCCACATTTTACGGTATATAAACCCTGCACCCGGCACGGAACGGCAGTGATCCGCCGAAAGTTGTTCCAGTCAATCAGTTCTAATCCAGCAATCAATCAGCTATTACTACGGAGTTCCTGAAGACGACGAGACATAGCCGCCATTTTGGTGAGGCATAGCCGCCATTTCGGACCGAGGTACCAAGGCTCCTCAGATCTTCAGACTCAAAGGGAAGAACACAGTAGCGAAGTGTACCATAGCAAGGCACATTAGACATTGTCTAACCTTGTGACTATTTAAGCCAGTTCATATATCCCTAAATAGTAAAGCGCGACGGGCACTCATTATATTTAATCATTATATTTAATTATCCAATATTAACTCAATCTTACATTACATTTCAAACTCTGAATTTTGAACATAGACATAAGCCATATATTACTCTGCGTTTCCGATATTATTTCAATCTACGATTTGCATCTGCACACGTCTGCGTTACAATCGTCGATCTATTCAATATTCTATCCAATACTATTAAATACTATTTAATCAATTTCGCATACTTATTTGATCTATTATAATAAATATATTTATGTATTTTATTGTATCACTGCTTACTTATATATGTATGTAACCCTGTATCCTACCACATATTAGCGAATTGAATGCCGCTAATTCCTCTGTACACATTAGAAACTATATCCTGTCAGAAGGTACATTCGCAAGTTATCTCTGAGGTGCACGTTTAGTAAAGTGAACGTCGCATTAACCTATTAAGACAAGGACCAGAGAACCCGGCCTAGCCGGATGAACACCTATCTCTCTATCGCTTTTACGCTTTTATTACCTTGCATTTTCCAATAGTTGCGAATACTTTACCACACCAACTGACAGTGATTTTGCATATTGATATTTGATTCAGTCGACAAGTGTACACCACCCAACCCTATTTACAACCAATAGAAATATACTCTGTCATAAGGTACATTCGCAAGTCATCTCTGAGGTGCACGTTTAGTAAAGTGAACGTCGCATTAGCCTATTAAGACAAGGACCAGAGAACCCGGCCTAGCAGGATGAACACCTATCTCTCTATCGCTTTTACACTTTTATTATCTTGCATTTTCCAATAGTTGCGAATACTTTACCAAACCGAATGACAGAGGTCTGTTACGTCCAATAATTCATCTAGCGATAAATTATTTTCTGCACAAGACGGTCTTCTCTCGCGTCTACCTCGGTGGATGTTTAAGAAGCTGCTCTCTATTTGTTTTATGGGCAACCTGCTAGGCCGGCTATACCCAGGGAAGCCGAGAGCTTGAGATTCGATTGAGAGTATCGGACGGAGAAGGAAACTGACGGGTCGGGTCGATAAATAAAGATATTTTACAAATATGTCATTTATTCATTTATAAAACCTTTACGTCGATATAAAGTTTATTGGTCCTGACGTGGTTCGTGGGGAGCTTGAAATTGAGTTACAATATGACTGAGCTCCAGTTCCGGATTGTTAGGCTGGTTGAGGTAAGTTATAAAAGAAGTGAAGTTATCTTGCGCTTCCTCGGGGATGACGTTATCGACGTCGTGAGTGAGATTCGCGGTGTCCTCGTTGAGAATGTAAAAGGTTTGTTCGTTGTTAAATTGTAAAATGGGGTCGTACTCTGGCGATGTGATTGGTAGATATTGATCCGGGATATAATATTCTGGATCGGGTAAGAATTGATGATTAGGGTTCGTTATTAACGTATTTGATTCTAACGGCGAGGGCTCCGGAAATTGCGGGTGAGAATAATCAATGTAGGGCGGAAGGTTATTTATAGGCGAATAAACGTCTGGAGAAGGGGATCGAACGATTACTCGCGTAGGAAATATTTGGGTAAATTTAAGACTCTTCTTGTCCTACGTTCGCGTAGTTTGTGGAGACGTTGCTCGTCGCGATCAATTTGATTCTTCCTTCGGAAGGGAGAGACCATCTAATGGTTAAATAAATTTATATGAATAATATGTTTAATAGAACTGAGATAGTTAAATAATCAAAGGTAATTGAATGTGACTTACGTTTAAGTCGTGATTTACGTGTTAAAGAGTTAGAGACGAGATGAAAGGTTAATCTATACGAGAATGCCCTTCACCTGTTAATTAATTAAGCGTTGTGTCAATTATAATTATAATTAAACGATACTGAAAGAGAATTGGTAATAATGTGGAATAGGAAAAGGAGTCTTAGTTTCTAATGTGTACAGAGGAATTAGCGGCATTCAATTCGCTAATATGTGGTAGGATACAGGGTTACATACATATATAAGTAAGCAGTGATACAATAAAATACATAAGTATATTTATTATAATAGATCAAATAAGTATGCGAAATTGATTGTATGATATTGGATAGAATATCGAATAAATCGACGACTGTAACGCAGGCGTGTGCAGATGCAAATCGAAGATTGAAATAATATCGGAAACGCAGAGCAATATATGGCTTATGTCTATGTTCAAAATTCAGAGTTTGAAATGTAATGTAAGATTGAGTTAATATTGGATAATTAAATATAATGATTAAATATAATGAGTGCCCGTCGCGCTTTACTATTTAGGGATATGTGAACTGGCTTAAATACTCACAAGGTTAGACAATGTCTAATGTGCCTTGCTATGGTACACTTCGCTACTGTGTTCTTCCCTCTGAGTCTGAAGATCTGAGGAGCCTCGGTACCTCGGTCCGAAATGGCGGCTATGCCTCACCAAAATGGCGGCTATGTCTCGTTGTCTTCAGGAACTCCGTAGTAATAGCTGGTTGATTGCTGGATTAGAACTGATTGACTGGAACAACTTTCGGCGGATCACTGCCGTTCCGTGCCGGGTGCAGGGCAGGGTTTATATACCGTAAAATGTGGCTCGCTCCTCCCATCGGGCGATGCGGCTTAGCCAATGGCAAGAGAGGTATGCCGGGGAAGTACCGGAGACAATCTGTTCCTGGTAGAGATTGCGACGGTTAAGTCCCGGAGAGATGGCTTCTTAGTAGCGATAGCGGCGTTCCTTTGATGACTCATTGCCGGGCGCTCCGACTTTCCTTATCCTATTGTCGGTAGCGATAGCGGTATGCCTTTGTTGGCTATGCGTTCCGACTTATCTTATCTTCTTCTTGGTAGCGATAGCGGTGCTTCTTTGGTGACTCACCGCTACGCGGCTTGCAACGGGCCTTGCAGGTTGCAACGTGTTTCAGCGTTGCATCATGCTTTGCATCATGCTTCTGGAATGTAACGGTTCTCAACTGTCTTTCTAGAACCTTCTAGAATCTTTTAGATGTTTCTTGAGAGTAAAGCCGAGTTCACATAATAAAGCGGGTTTCATACCTAATTAAATTACTACTTTACGAACGATATCTATATATTTTAGGTATTATTCTTTAGAATATGTCGATTCCCTTTGCAATTTAAAATAAAATGCATTACTTCGTAAATTTTGTTATAGATTAAAATAATCTTATTTGCTTTAATTTATATTCATATTTGCATGTAAATGGTAGAAAAGCTTAATTGTAACTTCTATTGTTATTTTATAGTTAGAGTTTAATAATCATGATGGACAGGTAAAATTTATCAATTTACATTTACATTTCGTAGTTATATGTAAATTGATAAGTAACTTGCATCAGGAACGAATTTCTAATAGTAGGTATACTAGGGGGTTCTAACTCTGGGGCAATGAGGGGGGGGTAAGGGGCGGGCAGAAATCATGTTTTTTAACCTATGAGCGATTATATGCGAGACTAAATATTTGTTAATACCGGTCTTTCATGTAAGTTAGCGATTGTCATGACTAATATGTTAAAGAATTAATTTTGAAAAAAATTGAAATTGAAATTTTGAAATTTGTCTGGACGTTACATCTCCCCTCCTATTTGAGAATAAAACCCGACGTTGACCTAGGGTTTTGTTCGAGGTTATAAAGATGCTGCTGTAAGTCATTATATGTCTGAGGGATAGTTATATTCGTGGATTCCATTTCTTCAGGTCGTCTGGTGTTATAGCCTTGAAGTTGTGGCTGACTTATCACTGGCGGTTCTTTTGGCAGTGCAGGGGGTGCGTCTGAGATGGTGGCGAGAGGTGTGGCGTCTTCTGGGAATTTGTTCTTTTCTTCCTTTTCGTTCATATTCTTGCGGCTGAGGTGAAGCAAGAGATTAGTTAGAGAGTCCCATAATGCTCCTATTAGATGTAGACTACATCCATATACGGTATGTAGTGCGTATCCATGGATGATGGTGTCGATTGCCAATTTAGCAATACGAACGATCATAAATACTCAAACGACACCGGCCGTGGCTGATCCAAAACTCATGAATCCTTTCCTTTCCATATTTTTGCTGCGGTGTTGTCTACGATTTTGTTGAGCGATTCTTTGTCTAGTAGTTTGTATAATGAGACGGAGTCGGCGTTAACTGGATGTCCGATGAGCCCACGGGCGACGGCGTTGAGCAGTGCCGGTTTCTCTGCGGGAAACATAATGTGGTCTCTCAATTTTTCTATGTCTTGCTGCGTATAGATTTCACTAACAGCTAGTGGTCCGGGTGTTAAATAACTCCAGGTAAGAGATGCCATGGGTCGTAGTTGTTGAGGTGATAACTGTCTTACTTGTGCTTTTGGTGTGAATTGTACCCAAGTGTCCTCTATCTGGTATAACGTTGGTAATTCTTGAGAACATTCTCGCGAGTTTCCGATTTTTGTGACGATTGTTGATTTGGGCGTGAGAAAGTAAAAAGCGTTTCTAACGGTTACTGGTAACTCGTTATAACATTCTTTGGTTGGACGTACGGTAACTTCTACAGGGATGCGATGCATTTTATGATCTGGACAGCTTCTCCAGTGGTGACGGCCATGTATCCCGGCGATTTCATTAGACTATACGCGAATTCATCAGGCAAGAGAGTCGCAAAGGATAAGGCGTTGGTTATTACTTGTCGTTCCAATTCACATTTTTGTTGTATGACATTATGATACAAAGATGTCATTTGGTGCCGGATGTGTTTTTCAACATACACAAACTTGGAGTTCATGTAAGTGAATATATCGAGGTTATCCACAGGGATCGTACCTTTGTTGGCAAAAGTTTGGCCTTGCTTTGTTTCCAAGATAAATAGTTTCGGATGTTCCGTGCGAAGCAGAGTGTATCCGCATAATGGCTGCTCTTTGGTTTTCGTCAAGGCGAACGTGATGTCTTGCGTGGTAAGACTGTAGACGATGGGGGAGTCATCGCCTGTTATCTTGGTCGCTAGTCCCTCGTATAGGACATCGTATTAATTGAAGTTGCAGGATTTCATTGGTACTGGTTTCCAAAAGGTGTAACCGTCGTCGGAGTCCAAACAGAAGCTGTCGGCCAGTGTACAAATGGTTCCTGACCTTAACTTGATTTTACCGTGTTCGAGTTGTACTGGCACATAAGATGATTTGAGTGAGATTTTTGCGACTGCTTGAACAATTACGTTGTCCCATGTGCCGTAAGGGTCAGAATATTGCGTACCCTTACAAGTTACATCGGTTTTTAATTCGCCAGCCAGCGTAAGGCTGTGATAAGAAGTTTCGTTGATTTTAAGTCCACTAATTAAGTGAGCAGGTCCCAAGGAAGTAGTACCGTCTTGAAACATTCGCAGGCATTGAGAATATCCGGTTTCCTGGACGTAATCTGCTTTTCCGTTAAAGAAGACCGAGATGTGCGAATGCATGCCACAGTGATATATCGTGCGGGATATCTCTAGTTTGCACTGTATAACTTCTGCATAGTTATATTCGGAAAGTTGTAATAGTTGTATTGTATATAAGTTTCTGTGGAGTTTGGGGTCTGATGATGGAGATTGCATTCTCCTACATCTAAGAGGGAAACGGCGGTAATGTTGAGATGCTGTCCACCACAATCAAATCCAATCAAGGCGAACGAAGTTTTAACGGAGAGTATTAGAATAATCCCTAACATCATGACAAGCTGTAACGCACAATCGGACTGGTTTACTAAATTAAATATTTTTATATATAAATTATTTAATATGTATGTGTGCACGCATACACACATATGTTTATGGGTATATATATATATGTGTACGTGCGGAGGCATTTCTTGCATTGGATGCGATAACGGTGCGTGATAAATCTTTTAATAATTGAATAGTATAATGTACATGATTTTATTGTCGTTGCTTTCTACGTCTGTTTTCAGATTCGCACATGGACATATATATATATGTGTGTATATATATATATATATATGTATATACATATACATATTCGTACAATTTATAAGTACAGGTACAAGTGTACGCTAACGTATAGGTGTATATGTTATAAATTATTTTTGCGTCTTATATCTATGTATATCGGTTGCGCGGTTGCAGGTTTTCTGCCCGTGTCTTTTGTAGGATTCGTAAAGATTATTCGAAAGTTTGCTATTGGATAGGATATAATTAGCTCGTCCACTGGTGAGGCTGGAGTCGTTTTCTCCGAGTTAATACAAGTGTAAGCGTATAATATATTATATTTTTAAGTACGTTAAGGTTTTCGCGAGGCTATTCATTATGGTTGAATACTATATTGATAGATAACTCTCGCGAGGAACGGAGTTACTACCAGTGAGCGAGTTAACGATAATCTGTAATAATATAAGGTGTATCGTATTAGCTAGAATATTGCGTGGATATAAGTCTCATGCAATATCAGGAGTTTTGTATGAAATGTACTTAAGTAAAGCATACCTCATACAAAGATGAAAAATAATGGCTAGAAATAGTAAGAATAAAGTTTTGAATAATGTACAGGGTTCATGCTGAACAACCTGTTTAGTTAGGGTGGTTTTCTGAAATGAGAATTTTACATATATCGTATTACTAAAATATACCTGTAATTTTAGCGTTGAGATTTTAGTAATCTTATAGGCGTACGAGCTGATAGCGAACCTGCAATTAGGAATACATATATTATTATACATGAATAATCTTGGATATATATATGTATATTTGTATGACGCGTGGTCATTCGTCTTTCCATCTAGTAAAACAATAATAATTATTAGCGTATTGTTTTATAATGTAGGCTGGTAATGATTAATGGTGGGTACTTTTCCGTCCCAGTATCTAATGGTATCGTTGCGTTTCCACACGTTTACTACGTATTGAATATAGGTAAAGAAACATTCTTCACAGTTAGTTATGGGTTCAATTTTGTAACAAGCATAGCGACAGTTGAGACATGGAATAGGAGGTGCGGTTTTGCAAACTAAAACGTGATAATTATAAATGTCTTTAGGTACCGATCGAGTTCTTCGCGTGATGCGACAAATTTGGCAATAATTATCGTAAACTGTGCTTTTATAGCATCTAGCTCTATGTATATTAGGAAAAAATAGTAATATTTTTTGTATTGAAGGAAATCTCTGTAACAGAGTGTGGAGTTCAACAATATTAGGGTGTTCGTAGTACGTGTTAGGGGCTGTTGCGTTGTGATCGCATGGATTGGTGGAGGACATTTTTCTTATAGTTTAAACAACTAGAGGTGGTTAAAAAAGTAATTCTTGATTTATGCTCATTAGATAATTAGTGCAAATTATACAACTTCGTATTAGGTTTGGAAATTGTTAGGAACTCGGAACATACAGAACACTGTGGTTCAGGATAACCTAATCCAATTACAACGGCGTGAGTATACCGTGTTTGGTAAAAGGAACGTGCGGCTAGATCGAGATTTGAATAACAATTCGTGCAACGTGCAGAATTAGTGACTACGTTACGATATCCGAAAACCTTTACGCAACGCAGCTTGCGAAGGAAAATATCTGATGTAGTGGGGAGCTTGTAGTTTGTCCTGGATGGACTGGTTGGCGATGCCAACACATCTGAAACCCAAAATTAGAAATACTGTTTTTCAACCTGGTTCTATATGTGCTAATTTTAACTTATCGATATGGACAATCCGCGGTTTATGTTCGATTAGGATTTTGGCGTTGTTGGAAGGTAGGATCTCTATTATTTCGTAGGGTCCTACGTAATGTGCTGAAAATTTTCCCTTCTTCGGTTCCTTTAGTACGAAAACATAATCTCCTATTTTAAACTGTCGAGAATTTACACGTTGATCATAATAGTATTTGCTTCTTTCTTTGGCTTTAATAAGATTTTGTCGCGCTTCTTCGCGGATATCATATAATTTGTTGAATAAAGTGTTTATGTATTCTTGATAAGTAGGTTCTAGAGGTTCTTCGATAGGTTGATACGCGGATGGCAATCTGGCTAGTCGTCCGAATATTAGTTCGTATGGCGAGAATTTTGTTCCTTTGTGGACGCTTGTATTATAAGAGAACATGGCGAGTTTAATGTATTCGTCTCAATTATCTTCTTTATCGATTTGTGTCTTTAAATATTCTACTAATACGTGATGTGACCGTTCTATAGATCCATTTGATTGAGGATGGTAAGCAGTGGTTTTGAAATGTTGAATATTGAATTTTTTAGTTAGGATGCGTATTAAAGTTGATAGAAAATTGGTACCTTGATCGGTAAGGATAGCTTTGGGAGTTCCATAAATGCAAATAAATTCTTTTGTAAAAGCGTCGGCTATCGTTAATGAAGTGGCTTCTTTTAATGGTACTGCTATAGAGTACTTTGTTAATAAATCTTGCATGGTTAAAATATATTTATTTCCGTTATTCGTGATAGGAAATGGTCCTACTATATCTAGTGAAACTTTGTCGAAAGCTGTACCAGGGGTATCCGTAATAATCATTGGTTGCTTGGTTTTAACGCGCGTTAATTTTTTTAACTGGCACTCGCGACATTTTCTAATAAATTCTTGAATATCTTGTTTCATTGTACTCCAAAAGTAATGAGGTCGAAGTCTATTAAATGTTTTCGTAACTCCTTTATGGCCACCGCATGCTGATGCATGGTTTTCTGAAATTAATTTTACGCGTTCTGTAGGGATAGGGTGATCGACTAAATTTTGACAAATAGTTATATTTATACGGGTGTCGTGGAAAAATTTCTTTAATTGGTTAACAACGTATGACCAAGGAATATCATCGAATTTATGCGTTTTGCTGATGCTAAAGGAGGTTAGTTGTAATTCGTTAACGCAGTCTAATAAAGAGCGTATACAATTTTTCACAGTTTGCGGTTCTACAGACAGTCGATTGTTTGTTCTTATCGGGATTGATATTAAATTATTTGATTTGATTTTCTTTACATTAACTCTTTCAAAATTGAGGTTTTCGTATGTGGGTAAAAGATTTGCAATGGAATAAAGTTCGGCTCCCTTGTCGTAAGGTGATCCGTCTAGACTTATAAAAATTACATGATTATCTTTTTGGTTTAATAAGTTATCTCTTATTTCGCGTATTTTTACTTTACTCGGAATTACGGGAGAGGGTTGTATAATTGGTATAGTTTCTGAAATTACTGGGTCGACGTAATCGTATTCTAAATTTAAATTTGACATATTTGCATAGTCATGATTATCGTTGTTAGGAATTGGACTCTCGTCATCTGAATCGGAATCGTTTTCAGTTATATTAACATAATTGGGGTTATCAATATTGTTACTGCGGTAGGGAATTAGAGCGTTTGTTTCAATTGATCTGACGGAAGGTCCTGGTCTACTTGAAAATATGGATTCGTCGGATGACTCATCATTATCTGAAGCGAATATTGGTAAAACTAAATCAGTGGGTGGATTCCGCGATAAAGCATCGGCATTATTATTTAGTGATCCCTTTTTGTATTTAATTTCGTAATTGTATTCTGCTAGCTTGGTGTGCAATATTCGGTGCTACGCGGAGTGATTATAGTTAGTGCGCGGACGCGAGTGTCAAGTTTAGGACGGCACAAAGAAGAAAATAAAGAAAGTTCACGGCACACAATATATATTTTTACAAATAATTATACAGCACAAAAGAAATGCTCTAATGCAAGCGAACTGCAATTAGAATGCGTTCAATGATTGCCGGAAGTGCAATCCAATGACAAAAAATCGATCTCCCGCGAGAAGTGCGACGAAAATCGAGAAGAGCGAAAAAAGAAAGCTGTCTGTGCAGCGCGAACGACTGGACGACGATAGACCCGTTCGACCAGAGAAAACGAGAACCAGCGTGATTGTTTTCTACCGACCTTCGAGAGAGTTCCGAGGTAAGGAACACCGTGTTTGTGTTCCTTCCACATAAAGATAGAATCCTCTCGAATGTCGGAGGACAAAATCACTTGTTGTCGTCGGTTATATTTATGACGAGACGGTTACCTGTCACCGTTCAAAACGACAGGTATTTCGAGCGTTAAAGACACGCGCGGTCTTGCGATATGGCGGGGCGCGTTCGCTTGCGATTGGCGCACGGAGATTTAGCGCGAACCGTCGCGCCAAATTCGAGCGGCTATTTCAGCGCAGTTAGCTGCGCTTGTCTCAAGGCGAAGAATGCACTCCGAGAATGCATTCACACACCCCCACACACACACACTTTCTCTCTCTCTCTCTCCCTAATCCGCAACATCCCGCCCGCCTTCGTTGGGTACACGCGACGAACTATCCTAGGGTTGCTAGGGATAATGTGTCGACTGGTTTATCGTTGTGACCGCGGGTCGAGCACGAACGCGAGTTTTGACAGGCGAGGTTAGGAGCCCCATGTGCCACGTGCTGAGCGAGTGGAGCTGCGACAAACGACAAAATATGCGAGACAGGTAAGTATGAGAAGAGTTAACGCAGTACAATTGACAATAGTGAGACGAACGACTAATTTTATAACTAATTTTACGATATTTCACAGGTATTTGCTGAGCGCGAGGTTGCACGAGACACGCGGTTACGCGGGGGTCCCGGACTCCACGGCGGCTACCGTCGGCAGTGGGACCAGTTTGACCACTGGCCGGGTCAGTTCACCGACGGTGGTGCGGACGTCCACCACGCGCACTTGGCCATCCTCGCCCGGGTGTAAGCGCGTAACTCGGGCGAGCGGCCACCGGCACGGCGGGGTGCTCTCTCCTTTGATGAGGCACAGCTGACCTTCGCAGAGGTTCCCCCGGGAGGTCCACCACTTGGGCCGTGGTGTGAGTCCCTGCAGGTATTCGCGGGTCCATCGCTGCCAGAGATGATCCCGCATCTGCTGCAGAAGTCGCCACCGGATTCAGACGGTTAGGAGGGGCGTCCAAGAGGGACGGCTCCGGGATGAGGAGAGGCCCTCCCACCAGGAAGTGTCCCGGCGTCAGGGCGTCAAGGTCGTCTGGATCATCCGACAAGACCCCGAGGGGCCTTGAGTTTAGGCAGGCTTCGACCTCCGCGAGGAGTGTGGACAGCTCCACGAAGGTGAGCTTAGCCTCTCCGATGGTGCGCCGCAGGTGATGTTTGACGGCCTTGACAGCCGCCTCCCACAGGCCGCCGAAATGGGGAGCCGACGGTGGGTTGAAGACCCACCGAACTCCCTCGTCTGCTAGGCGGCCAACGAGGGCGTGGACTTCGCCGCTCGCCGCCCTGAAGAGCTCTCTAAGTTGTCGATCCGCACCTACAAAATTGGTGCCGCAGTCGCTATACAGGGCCGTGCATCTCCCTCGACGCGACACGAACCGGCGAAAGGCGGCGAGGAAGGCTTCGGCAGAGTAGTCGCTGGTCACCTCCAGGTGGACGGCGCGGGTGCTGAAACATACGAAGATTACCAGGAAGCCCTTGTGGGCTTTGTGACCGCGGCCCTTCGTCGTCCTGAGCCAGACTGGGCCAGCGAGGTCCACGCCGGTGTGAAGGAAGGGTCGACTTGGTGTGACCCGCGTCCTCGGCAGATCTCCCATCTTCGGTTGCGGAGTGGCCGCCCGCCATCGTACGCAAGGTAGGCAGCGATGTATGTGGCTTCGTACCAGTTGACGGGCGCGTGGGATCCAAAACCGTTCCCTGATGTTCCCCACGGTGGACTGGACTCCACCATGCAGGGTGCGTCTGTGAGCGGCATCGATCACCAGGTAGGTGAGGTGAGATTCCGGTGGTAGGATGACTGGGTGTCGCTGGTCGGCATCCAGAACAGCGTGTTTCAGCCGCCCGCCAACCCGCAGGACCCCCTCATCGTCGAGCATGGGAGTCAACTTCCTGAGTGAGCTTCTGGTCGCCAGTGATTTCCCGGTACAAAGGTCCCGCAGCTCTAGGTGGAAGTTCGCTCCCTGGACTACCCGGATCCATCGAGTCAGGGCGGCGTCCATCTCCTCCGGCCTCAGTAGGTCAGGAGCAGCCTCGTCGCTGACGGGGCGGCGCTGGCGAGTTGCCCAACGCCAGATCCAGGAGGATACGCGTAGCAACCGGCGAAGGCTGGAGAATCGGCGAAGCTCTTCAGGTTCCAGCACTTCCCTGACCACGTGGCATTTTTGCGGTCGCTGTTCTGGCAGGCTGGTCTCTTCCTGGGATCCTACATCCTTCGGCCAGGTGTCAGGATGACCGCTGAGGTAGGTCGGCCCATGCCACCACAAGGGATGGCGTAGCAGCTCCCTCGGCGACACCCCCCGGGAGGCGCAGTCAGCTGGATTGTCTCTGCCGGGTACGTGCCGCCATTTTGCGTCCTGGTTCTCTCGGTGGATTTCGGCGACTCGGTTGGCTACAAATGTTGTCCATCTTGCAGGGTGTCCTCGGATCCAGCCGAGCGTGACTGTGGAGTCTGTCCAAAGATGCACCGCCGATCCTTCAAGGCCCAAGGAGGACCGGACGTGTTCGGCCAGTTTAGCCAAGAGGGTGGCCCCGCAAAGCTCCAGGCGGGGAAGCGATACACGCTTGACCGGTGCGACCTTGGTCTTAGCGACTACTAGGGTCACGTCGGGCTGCCCGTTGATCACGCTCCTGAGGTAGATCACGGCAGCGTAGGCTCGTTCGGAGGCGTCGCAGAATCCGTGCAGCTGTTGCGAGTTGTTTGCAGCGTCACTCTGGAACCAGCGTGGCACCCTGATCTCCTCAAGCAAGGGCAGCTCCTCTTCCAATCGGGTCCACTCGGCGGCGTCGTCCCTTGTCAGCGGAGCGTCCCAGTCTAGCTGCTGTATCCAGGCTGATTGGACGAGCAGCTTGGCACGTACTATGATCAGCGCCAACCAGCCTAGTGGGTCGAAGAGACGTGCTGTCTGCGAGAGCACCGATCTCTTCGTCGGTAGAGCCGTTGAGGTTGGTCGTACGGAGAGGGAGAGAACATCCTCCCTTGGATTCCATCGGAGGCCCAGGACGGAGTGACTCTCAGACGGCAGTCGGGCACCTGTCATGACGTCCAAGCGATGTGCGAGCGGGATTTTTACCAGAAGGCGATCGTCGTTGGCAGCCCACTTCCTAAGCGGGAAGCCGCCCGCCGTACAGAGCGCGGCCACCTGGTCCAGGAGGTCGTCCGCTGCATCCAGTGTGGCGGCTCCGGTGAGTACATCGTCCATGTAGACATCCTGGCGCAGTACATCGGCGCCCAGCGGAAAGCGGCCAACCTCGTCGATCGCGAGTTGATGGAGCACGCGGATGGCGAGGTACGGTGCGCTCGCTAGGCCGTACGTCACGGTATTCAGCTGGAATTCCTTGACCTCGTCTCCCTCTGTCCACAGGATCCGCTGCAAGTCCCGGTCGTCGCGGTGCAGCTGTATCTGACGATACATCATCTTGATGTCGGCGACAAAGACATAGCGGTGTCGCCGCCAGCGAGTCAAGGTGTCGGCTAGCAACGGCAGCAAGTTACGTCCGGTGAGCAGCCAGTTGTTCAGTGACGACCCGCCGCCAGTACGCGCCGAGCCGTTGAACACCACCCGGATCTTGGACGTCGTGCTTGAGCTCCGTAGCACCCCGTGGTGAGGCAGGAAGCAGATTCTGGAACCTGGTGAGAGCGACGCGGCTGAGACAGGCGACATGTGTCCGAGTGTCAGGTACTCGTTCATGAAGTCGCGATACAGTAGACCGAATTCGCGATCGTGAATGAACCGACGCCTCATGACGTCGAGGAGCCGTGACGCGATGCGGCGCGTGGAGCTGAGATCCGGCAGCCCCGGACGGAACGGTAGTCGCACCTGATAGCGACCGTCTTCAAGTCGCACGTGGGTGCTCACAAAATGATCTTCGCACTCCTGTTCGTCAGCGGTCAGCGGCAAGGCGGCCTGAGGAGTCTCTTCGGTCTCCCAGAAGCGGCGTACGAGAGCTACCAGATCGTCACCCGTGGAGCATTGTAGAGACGACACGGGAGCCGCGACGTGACCGGCTCCAACGACGCCCAGCAGCACCCAGCCAAAGCGAGTCAACAGGGCACCGGGCTCGCGTGGTCCTCCTCGGCGAAAGCCCTCCGGCAGAGCGAGGTCCAGATAGACATCGGCGCCAAGCAGCAACTCCACAGCATCCCGGCGGTGGAACTCCGGGTCTGCAAGCTCGAGACCGTCGAGGTGGGGCCAGGAACGGGCCTCGCCCTCCGAGGTTCCGCCGTACACCGTGAGGCGTGGGAAGACAAGCGGCGAGACGGCGAGCGCAAAGTGTCCATCGCGAGAGGAAACGGTGGCGGTGATTCGTCCGTGAGTGACGCCCGTTTGGATGCCTCCCACTCCAAAGATGGCCACTGACGATGGGGTCCGCGGGAGCCGAAGTCGCTGCGCTAAGGATTCCGCTATCAGCGAGGTTTCTGAGCCCGGGTCGATCAGCGCGCGGACCGCATGCCGAGTACCCACGCTGGTCGGCCACGAATACACGGGCAGTTGCCAGAAGCGCCGGTCCACACTCCCGGGGTGGTCGCCTCGCGACGTGGACCGTCGTCGTCGAAGATGAGGAGGCAGTCGCAGGTAAGGCCACAGCCGCAAAGGCGTCGTGCAACGTCGTGTGATGCCGGCCTGAGCATGTAGCGCACGCCTTGTGCGACTTATAATCGGCTAGCAGATGACGACCCAGGCAGTTCCAGCACCGCTGGTGAGTGTTGATGGCTTCCCGTTTCTCGCTAACCGTCTTCTTCTTGTACTGTTCACAATAAGCAATAAAGTGATCCCTTTTGCAGAGTGGACAGCTGCGGTTCGGATCAGACCCCCTGGTACCCACATGGCTGCTGCGAGAGGAGCGGCTGGACTTCTCCGTTGGCTTGGCAGGCGCTACGGTCTTCACTGACTGGAGGACCTCCCAGGTCATCAGTTGCTCCTGGAGGAACTCCCGGAGCTTGTCGTAGGACGGAGGCTCCGACGACCTTCCGAGGGAGCTCTCCCACTCACGCCGAGTTTCAGCGTCCAACAGCTCGACGACCAGGTGGACGAATAGGTCCGTGCAGTCGGAGATCGGGCGCCCGATGCCCTTCAGTGCACCGACTGTCGTGAGCACGCCGTGGAACAGTCGGCGTAGTCCATCGGCTGACGGGGCCTTCAATCGCGGCAGCGAAGTGAAGTCTGTCAGGTATGATCTGACCAGTAAGCGTTTATTTTCGAAATACGTAGTCAATAATTCCCACGCATCCTCCAAATTTTCTTCAGTAGACGGCAGGTTGCGAATCAGCTGTTCAGCATCACCCTTTACGCTGGTTTTCAGGTAATGCAGCTGTTCAATCTTTGTCAAGGACGCGTCTCCTAGGACCATGGAGCTGAACAGATCTCGGTAGGCTGGCCAGTCCTCGAACTTGCCGCTAAACTGCGGTAGGTTGATCCGCGGTAAAGTTCGGCGGGACGGAGCCGTCTCTCGGACCCGTTCGCCGAGGGCGGGCCCCACAGGCTCGATGAACTGCTCCTCCAGTCCGGCGAGTTCGGAGCGCTGCCCATAATACGCCGTCTCAACCTTGCTGAGGAGGTCCTCGGTGGTGTACTTCTTCCGCTTGATCTCCTTCCAGAAGTGGGCGCGGAGCTCTTCATGCTGTTCCGTGAATTTGGCCCATTTATCGTCCAGGACGCGGATTGCAGCCTGGACAGTGTGGGCGTTCAATTTGCTCGCCCCGATCTTCTTCAAGTTCTCCGCGCTACGCAGTATGCGTAGGTAGAGCTCATGCTGAGCGTCGATCATTTGATCCATGTTCATTTTCTTTGTCACAAGTCACTGAACACTCACACGGTCACGGAGCCCGCACTCACCCCGACGGCGAAGTTCAATAGGTGCCGGGCGCGACAAATTAACGACCTGTCGATGATCCGGCTCGAAGGACCAGCAAATGTGCAATATTCGGTGCTACGCGGAGTGATTATAGTTAGTGCGCGGACGCGAGTGTCAAGTTTAGGACGGCACAAAAAAGAAAATAAAGAAAGTTTACGGCACACAATATATATTTTTACAAATAATTATACAGCACAAAAGAAATGCTCTAATGCAAGCGAACTGCAATTAGAAGCGTTCAATGATTGCCGGAAGTGCAATCCAATGACAAAAAATCGATCTCCCGCGAGAAGTGCGACGAAAATCGAGAAGAGCGAAAAAAGAAAGCTGTCTGTGCGCGCGAACGACTGGACGACGATAGACCCGTTTGACCAGAGAAAACGAGAACCAGCGTGATTGTTTTCTACCGACCTTCGAGAGAGTTCCGAGGTAAGGAACACCGTGTTTGTGTTCCTTCCACATAAAGATAGAATCCTCTCGAATGTCGGAGGACAAAATCACTTGTTGTCGTCGGTTATATTTATGACGAGACGGTTACCTGTCACCGTTCAAAACGACAGGTATTTCGAGCGTTAAAGACACGCGCGGTCTTGCGATATGGCGGGGCGCGTTCGCTCGCGATTGGCGCACGGAGATTTAGCGCGAACCGTCGCGCCAAATTCGAGCGGCTATTTCAGCGCAGTTAGCTGCGCTTGTCTCAAGGCGAAGAATGCACTCCAAAATGCATTCACACACCCCCACACACACACACTTTCTCTCTCTCTCTTTCTCTCTCTCTCTCTCCCTAATCCGCAACACTTGGTTTTCTACTTCCAGAGTCTGGAGGTTGGATCTTTTATGGAATGTAGCCAAATAAAGGTTTGTGATCAGTTATTATAGTAAAAAGTCTTCCGTATAAGTAGGGTCTGAATGGCTAATACAATATATGACGGCTAGGCATTCTTTTTCGATCGTGGAATAATTTTGTTCCGCGGTATTTAAAATTCGAGAAGTATATGAGACAGGAAGATCTTTTCCTACCGGTCCCTGACTTAAAATTCCGCCTATCGCATACCCTGATGCGTCGGTAGTTAGTATGAAAGGTCTAGTAAAATCAGGATATTGGAGAATGGGATATGAACATAACGAGTGTTTCAAAGAGTTAAAAGCTTCTACTTGTTTTAATTGCCAATTGAATATGCTATCCTTTTTCAATAAATCTGTTAATGGTTTCGCGACTTTAGAAAAATTAGGTATAAATCTTCGGTAATATCCGGCTAAACCGAGAAATTGCTTTATGTTTTTCGGATTTTTTGGAGTTGGAAAGTGCATTATTGATTTTATTTTGCCCGGGTCTGGTTTGACTCCGTTCGCGCCTATTTTATGGCCTAAATAAGCTACTTCATGCCTTAGAAATTCGCACTTGTCTGGTTGTAATTGTAATTTCGCGTCTCGTAATCTTTGCATTAATCTTTCACATTTGATTTCGTGTTCTCTTAATGATCGTGCGTAAATGACAATGTCGTCCATATAGACGAATAATTCGTTTCCTTGTAATCCCGATAATACATTATCCATAAGTCTTTGGAAAGTAGCGGGTGCGTTTTTTAAACCGAATGGCATGCGCTTGAATTGATAATGCCCATATGGCGTAGAAAATGCTGTTTTTTGAGCGTCTTTAGTTGACATAGAAATTTGATGAAATCCGGAAGCTAAATCAAATATTGAAAAGTATTTGGCTGATCCTAATTGGTCAAGCATATCTGTTATATTAGGAAGAGGATAGGCGTCTCCTATAGTTTTTTCGTTTAATCCTCGATAATCTATAACCATACGCCAACGTTTATTGCCTTGTGAATCTGGTTTTTTCGGTACTATCCAGATTGGTAAGTTATACGGCGATGTAGAATACTCGACTAAATTATTTTTTAATAATTCGCCGACTTGTTTGTCAATTTCTTCTTTATGGACAGGAGGAAACCTGTATTGTTTGTTATGAATAGGAATTTCGTTAATAGTAGGAATGTAGTGTTGAGTTGCGTTTGTAGTCCCTAAGGATTCGTTAGGCAAGTGGAATCTATCTGAATGCTTAGTAAGAATTGATCTAACATGATCAACTTCTTCAGGATTTAAATGTTCGAGTCTCAAAAGTTTTTCGACAGCATGTGGTCGATAAGAATTAGTAGAATTGTCGTTGGTCGAGAAGAGCCCTAGGGTTCTCGCACAATCGACGGAATTAGAAATTTCATCTCCCATTACCGGGGTCTCCCGACTCTCGGTAATATACTCTTCATTGCAAGACATTGAATGCCCTAAGGTTTCAATGTATCTAGTAGATTTGTCTCCCATCTCTTCTTCGTTTTGGAATCGCACTGAATGCCCTGAGGTTCCAGTGTGATTAGTATAATCTCCCATCTTCGTCGTTTCGTTTAGGTAATGTACGCCGTGCCCTAAGGTCTTCGTACAATACATGGATTTGTCTCCCATCTCTTCTTCAGAAAGTACCGAATGCCCTAAGGTTTCGGTCCGATTAATGTATTCTCCCATTTCTTCGTCTTCAAAAAGTACGTCGAGCCCTAAGGTCTTGGTACTCTCATTAATAGATTCGCGAGATTCAAAATCAAAAATTTCTACGGACGGAATGTCGATTTTGAGATCCTCCTCGGTGGTATTAAATACCGGTAAGTATGTTCTTCCGTTTGAGTGAGTAATGAGTGCGTCTCCGAAGAACATCTTGTCAGCGAGGGTTTGTAAGGGTAAGTATCCAGTATGTATTTCTGGATTAGAAATATGAATGCAACAAGGAGTGACAGTCCTTGCTTTGAGATGTAATTTTTCAACTTCATAGGTGATGAAAGGAATGATAATTGCGTCGTGATGAAGGCATCTATCCTTATAATTTATGATGATGCTTCTTTCTTTCAAGAAAGCGTTTCCTAGGATCCCGTCTTGGGGAATGCAAATGGAGTCTGATATTACATGGAACAGGGTAGGTTTGTCTAACAAGTGGATAGTTATGGAACCTAAAGTTACTATCGTTTCAGAGGAAATGCCTCGAATGGATATAATGTTTTCTTTATCTAGATTGACGTGAGGTAATACAAATTGTTGTTTGATAAGATTTATGCCAGAGCCTGAATCAATCATGAAATTGCATTCATGTGATAAGTGTGGGGATATAAGTTTGATAGAAGGTAAGTTGTTGTGTTTAATCTCGTTATCTACACTGCAGATTCGAGTGATGTTGTTGGAATTGATTGCTGTGTAAGGATCATGTTTGCAGGTTGAGTGCGTTCTGTCGGGGCTTCGTTCCGGCGGACGTCGGATTGTACCGGAACGCTTTGGGGGTTTCCCGAATTAGCAAAAGAAGTACTAGGTTGAGCCTGATTTTGTTCGAGCGATTTTTTGTAAGCGAGTTTCCGGCATTCGCTCATGAAGTGACCGGAACTTTTGCAGTAACGACAGATTTTAGTGGCTGGATAATTTGGTCCGGGTTGACCAGGTATCAAAGGTTTAATAAAAGGAGCAGTAGTAGAATTATTATTGTTGCGCTGAATTTTTAATTATTGGAGGGTAATTATCAACATTGTTCACGGTTTGTCTTGCCGTCGGATAGTTTACATCGGCACGAGGTAAAGTGTAAGCGCGATTAAAAGCGGTAGTTTTCTTTCGAAGATTTTCGGCTTCTAGGGTCTTGGATAATTGAATAGCTGAGACAATGCTTTGTTCAAAAGTATATGGTCGTTCTAATTTCACGCGGATTAATAAATCGGAAGGTAATCCGTTAATAAAACTGTTAGTAACGTTTTTTTCAATGTTATCTCTAACTTCGTCGTCGAGATTTCCACAGACATCGGCTTCCCCATCTATAATTGCCGTTCTTAATTCTTGAACGCGCGCGATGTAATAAAAAATGTTCTCATTCTGTTTCATAAATATGTTTGCTAACTCTCCTCTATATTGATGGATTTGTTCGGTCCGAAAATAAGTTTTAAACGTCGTGTTAGATCTCGTAGGCTATTAAATTCAACTCCCTCGATCGCGGCGTAAGCATGTCCTTGCAATTTGTTAATAATTAGTTGAACTAAATGATATTCTTGATATCCGGGAATTAGTTGAAGTGCTCTTTCGCAAATTTTCGTGAAATGGAGGACAGACATCTTATGTCCATCAAATTTAGGGATAGTGTCTATAGCGTCTTTCAAACGAATAGGAGAATTTAGTTGTAAAGGAGTGGGTGGTCTTTGTGTTTCTATTTTATCATAATGTTCCTGCATATTGTTGGAATGTTCGACTATATCTATAAGTCGTGATAAGCGAATTACTTGTTCTGATAATTTTTCCATAAGGGTTAATATTGTAGCTAATTGTTCTGAAATTCCGGTTACCGAACCGTCTTCCATGTTTCTATCTTGTTTTAAAGTTCGTTGAAATGTAAGTAAATTTTCCTCTTTGTTTCGTAATGTTTCAGCTTGCGCTGTTAATTGGGCTTCTTTATCGTTTAAATTCTGTGTATAAAGATTAAGTTGACTACGGGTGAGTACTCTGTTTTCTGAATTGTCTGAATGTACAGGGGTTCTGGTAAGAGACATTTCGTTTTAAGATTTATAATTTATAAACTAACTTTACGTTAATTTTATTTATGAAAAACACCGATCGCACAGATCAATCTCCGCGACCTCTCAACGATCTCTTTTGGCCAATCCCACCGCTGTCACCAAAAATTAACCTACTTGTTACGTCCAATAATTCATCTAGCGATAAATTATTTTCTGCACAAGACGGTCTTCTCTCGCGTCTACCTCGGTAGACGTTTAAGAAGCTGCTCTCTATTTGTTTTATGGGCAACCTGCTAGGCCGGCTATACCCAGGGAAGCCGAGAGCTTGAGATTCAATTGAGAGTATCGGACGGAGAAGGAAACTGACGGGTCGGGTCGATAAATAAAGATATTTTACAAATATAATGTCATTTATTCATTTATAAAACCTTTACGTCGATATAAAGTTTATTGGTCCTGACGTGGTTTGTGGGGAGCTTGAAATTGAGTTACAATATGACTGAGCTCCAGTTCCGGATTGTTAGGCTGGTTGAGGTAAGTTATAAAAGAAGTGAAGTTATCTTGCGCTTCCTCGGGGATGACGTTATCGACGTCGTGAGTGAGATTCGCGGTGTCCTTGTTGAGAATGTGAAAGGTTTGTTCGTTGTGTTACGTCCCGTTCGCAGTCGCGGCGTGTTATTCGCGAGTGTATGATTTCGCGTTGCACGTACTCGAATTATTGCGCGAGACAACGTCGTATTACAGGAAAATTTTTTCGGGGATACCCACGACGAAGGGTTTTCCGACAAAGGTTGCACGAGGCGGAGGAAAGGGAAAGAATGTGTTACCCTTAAAGTAGCAGTTACGGCGTGGAGCCTATCTGTAATTCTACAGTTATGATCGTGGTTCCGTCTTCTATCCTCGCCGGGACGCTATCTGGGTTACGCGAGTAATCTTCGTATATAGACTCGCAAAGTTCGCATAGGTCACCCGCCCGTGAGAGGGTGAGACGGTTGCTGCAAGTTCCGCAAACTATCCCAAATAATAATCCACCTATGGTTAGGCTATGTTTCCGGATCCGTGTCTAGAACAATTGAGAAGTTCGAGGTAACGCGGCGAAGCATGAAAGACAAAGAGCGGCTTTAGTTTCAAAATGAATGTACCCGATACCGACTTGACAGTAATACGGAGGCTCGAGAGGTATTAGGAGATTAACTCCTGGAAGAGGGGTTACACCTCTAAAGGGGATTGGGCACATCTATACCTGCCACGTTAGTTGTATTAAAAGATCATGCGTTGTTCGCTCGTAGATGGTTGATGAGACCGGACGTTGTCGAGAAGTCGGTAAATGTCGGTAAAGTGAGTCGATGTGGCGTCGATATAACGTCGGCAACTGTCGGTAACGATCGTCGGTAAAGGCCGTCGGTAAAAGCCGGTGGTAAATCGTTGGTAAGATCGTCGATAAAAGAACGTACGTCGGTATATTGTCGGTAACGTCGGTAGAAGAACGTATGTCGGTATAATGTCGGTAATGTTGGTGAAAGAACGTGTGTCGGTATAATGTCGGTAATGTTGGTAAAAGAACGTGTGTCGGTATACTGCCGGTAAATCGAGAGTGTTCTTAATTGTTTATTGTTTAAATGACTACTTTGTTGTACGGATTTACGAAGTTATTTCTTGAGACACGAAGATTTTTAAGAGATTGAACTATTTGCGTTTTTCCGTGTTAGAAGTTCGAGAGTTGTACCGTGTGCAATGGACGACCCTAGTTTTATAGCCTGACCCCTTTTTTTATAGCTTCCGCAGTGACGATGGAAAAGAGGAAAAATGCGTCGGAGATTTTTCTAGAATGTTCTCTTCCACGTGGTAGAACCGTCTCTGAATTTGCTAACACGCGCGATTCCTTAGGTTAACATGAATTTCACTTACCTTTAGTAGCACTTTCTTGATCGTGTCGGCTCGTACTTGGAGGTAGTGCGTGCGGCGAGGGTCGTTCACTGGGATGTTTGGCGGCGGCAGGCGTCGTGGTTGGAACGTTATTGGTATGCACTTCCACTGTAGGAGTTCGTCGTTGTTATTATTTTTAATGTTGAAAATGTCCTCGTATTCAGGATCGGCCTGATACTCCACTCCGAGAAATTGAGAATATTCCTCGGTCGCTGATTCACGATAGAGTCGGTTTAGTTTTTGTAGTTGATTCTTCCTTCCCGCGCGTCGCGTCTTAGGCATATTGAATTTGATGCATCCTCTGAATAATTACTCAAATAAGGAGGGTTGATATGCGGCGGACCTCACAATTCCTTATTTTGGCAAATGCTGAGAATGTTAATTCTAACTGTGAGGAGCGGTGGTCCGCTCCAAAACAGTTTAAATTATTCTGAATTCAAACGCCGTATGACAGATTTAAACGCTATCGTATTTTATCACGGGAGTGAAAGTTTTGAAGAGTACTGAACACTAGTTTTCACACATGAATACACTGATTTATTCGTATAGTAGTACAGAATTTGAAACTAGAACTTAGAATTTAGACTTAGACTTAGAATTTAGATTTTAGAGTTAGGATATTATACTTAGAGTTAGAATTTTAGAATTAGAGTTAGAATTTGGACTCAGAGTTAGAATTTAGAAGTGCGACTATACTGTTCGGTGTCGCGCAGAGAACTGACGAAATTCGAGACTGCTCTGAGGTCCTTCGTTTTGGTGGCTCGGGCCTGCGGCGGCTTGGAGAGGGGGAACTCTCCGGAGTAGGGGCTCTCACCGTGGTGGGAGACCCTTAGGCGCTACGAAGCGCCACGCTTAGTTTCTAGGCGGAGTTAAGCGTCATGGCCGGCTTTGGCGCGCTTTTCAAATGATGTTTGATAGTTTTAGGATTTATTTCTTATAGATGGAAAAAAATTTACATACCCGGACATAGTAATGAAGCCGGACGTGACACTTCCCCCCTTAGAAGAAAATGTTGGACCATGTTCCTACGTTTTCCGATCTTAGTAGTAGAATTTACAAGGTATAATTTTGTTAACTTATCATTGATCTATACTCCTTCGTTGAGGAGGTTGCGCAGTTCTTTGTAGTCTATAGGCACTTCACTTTGGACTTTTTCTGTCGGGGGTGCAAAAACTTCGGTCGTCGAAGAGGGATTTAGGGGTGTTAGCTCTCGTCCGTTGTCCTGGTTCTCGTCCGCTGGTTTTTCGAGGTGCAGTAGAACGTTTGTTACTGAGGTCCAAACGGCTCCCAGGAGGTGCAAACTCCATCCATATACGGAATGGAGTGCGTAGCCATGTATCAGTGTGTCGATAATTAGTTTGGCGACACGGACGATAACGAATATTCCGAGGATTCCAGCGCTTGCTGATCCGAAACTTACGAATCCTTTCCACAAGCGGGCTCCCGTATTTTCTGCTAGCTGGTCGAGGGTCTTCTCGTCCAACAGGTTTAGCATAGAGAGGCTTCCCGCGGGGACTTCTTGTCCCATTGCTCCTCTAGCAATTGTATTGAGCATAGAGGGTTTCTCCATGGGAAACATAATGTGGTCGCGAAGACGATCAAGGTCTTCGCTGGTATAGATGCCGCTGGAGGCGAGTGAATCTGGACTGACGTATCTCCATTGTGGTTTGGTTAGTGGTTGAATCATCGGCGGCGCCATTGATTCCACTGGCTTTGGAGTTAAACGATACCAGATGTTGTGTACTTGATATATCGCTGGAAGTAGTTCGTGGCAATTCCTGGGTGTTCCTGTTTTGGTAAGTATCCTTGATCTTGGCAACAGGAAGAGGGATTTGTTTTGGTGGGTGACGGGGAGTTCGTTGTAGCATCTTTCAGCTTGTCGTACTCGGCACTCCACCGGTACGCATTTGATCAAATGGAGGACTTCGCCTGCCGTAATGGCGGTGTAGCCTGGTGCCTTCATGATTTGATGCGCCATTTCGTCCGGGGCAATGCTGGCGAGAGAGAGAGCGTTTTGTAGAATTTGTCTCTCTAAAGCACATTTTTGCTCCATTATGTCTTGATACAATTGTGTCAATTGTGTTTTCAAGTGTTTTTCCACGTAAATGAATTTGGAATTTACGTAGGAAAATATATCGAGGTTATCGATTGGGACTCTGGAGTGGCCCTTAAACGTATGTCCAGGTTGAGTCTCGAGTATGCAGAGTTTCGGATGTTCCGTCCTCAAAATTCTGTAGCCGCACACATTTATTTCCGTGGTTCGTGCTAAAGCAAAGGTGGTTTCTTGCGTGGTGACTGTGTAGATAGTCGGTGATTCCCTCTGTGTGGGCTTAGATGAGAGGCGGTGTGCTAGGCCTTGGTAGAGAACGTCGTAGCGATTGAAGTGGCAGTTATCGCTGGGTAACGCCGTCCAATATGTGGTTGAGCCATCTGCGTCGTTGCATTCTCCTTCAGCTACGGGACATCGAGCACCGGAGGGTAATATTACTTCATTGGTGCTATGTCTGACGGGGAGCTCGAGTCTTCGGGTGGTAATTTTTATAGATGCTTGAACGACCACGTTATCCCAAGTGCCAAACGGGCCGCTGAACTGAGTTCCGAAGCATGTTCCGTCGGTTCTGGTGGTTCCTGCGAGGGTCAAGCTACGGTGGTTGGTGGTATTCACCTTGATGTCCGTGATGAGGCCGTTGTTTCCCAGGAATATAGTTCCGGTGTTGTATAGTTTCTTGCAGGTTTCTGCCGATACTTCGCGGATGTATTCGCGCCTTCCATTGTGCACCAAGGATACATGTGAGTGCATCCCACAGTAGTAGATGGTTCGATCGATTTCAACCTTACATTGGAGTCCGATGGTGTGGTCGAATTCGCTCAGTTGTAGCAGTTGTATATATACTTCTTCTTTGTCCGCTTCGATGTTATCTAGGTTACATTCTCCGATATCCGTGAGGGATAGTGAAGTAATGTTTAGACCATGCCCTCCGCAGTCATAACCTATTAGTCCGTTAGAGGTTATGACTAACAGCGAGACTGTTATAAGGATACTTGCGTAGGTCTTCATTCTACTGAGGTTCGTCGATTACTGGCCGGTCCTCCGCCGATGCATCCAAGATATAGTCGTCTGGCCCGGAGTGGGGGTCTTCCTCGATAGGGTTTTGATGTGGGGAAGCTTTTAGCTTGTCTTCGTGTACAATTTTTGTCTTATTTCTACTTATGGCTAACTTAACGTTACGATTACCTAAGAGACTAATGATTTTATAGGGACCGGTGTATTGATTGCTTAATTTGCCTTTATTTGGTTCTTTTAATAAGTACACGTAGTTTCCCGCTCGAAACTGTTGGGCGTTAACTCGGCGGTCGTAGTAGACCTTTGACCTTTGTTTAGCGGCTATTAAGTTTCCGCGGGCGACGGCTTGGGCGTCACTCAGTTTGTTAAAAAGGTTTGTAAGATAATTAGCGTAACTCTCGTCCGTAACGTCGGCGACATCGGGGTAATTGGAAGGCAACTTGGCTATCTTCCTAAAGACTAATTCATGGGGAGTATATCGCGTCCCTTCGTGTACGCTAGTATTATAAGAAAATGACGCTAGTTTTAAGTATTTGTCCCAATCATTGTTTCTATCTACGTATTGCTTTAAGTATTCTTACAAGACATGGTGGGAGCGCTCTATTGAGCCATTAGATTGCGGCCGGTAAGCCGTCGTTTTGAAGTGCTTAATTTTAAACCTTTTTGCTATGTTACGCATTAGGCTATTTAGAAAATGCGATCCCTGATCTGTTAGAATAGCTTTTGGCGCTCCGAAGACGCATATTAGTTCATCGGTGAACGCGTCAGCTACGTCGATCGCGTTAGCGTGTTGCAGAGGAATTGCTAAGGAATATTTTGTTAAAAGATCTTGTATGGTAAGTATATATTTGTTATTAGTCTGTGTGACGGGTAACGGTCCCATAATGTCCATCGATATTTTATCGAAGGTTGTGCCAGGAGTGTCCGTTAGAACCATGGGTTGTCTGGTCTTTACGCGGACTAATTTTTTCAATTGGCAAAGGCGACAGTTTTTTATAAAAATTTGAATGTCATTTTTTATACCGTTCCATTGGTAGCGTTTCTTTATACGTTGGTATGTTTTTGTGATGCCTTTATGGCCACCGATCGCTGAATTATGATTTTCGGCGATAATGTTTTCTCTCTCGGCTTTTTGGGGAATAGATATTTTGTTATTACAAATGAATATTTTTACATTAATTTCGCTTAGAATGCGCGTTAGTAAAGAGTGTACCGCGTTCCAGGGGACGTTGTCGATATCGCCTCTGGCTAATGAGATAGAAGACAGTTCCAATTCTCTGACGACATCCAACAGCGATTGTAATGATTCTTTTAGTATCTCTTTTTCGGTAATTCCCGATTCGCGTTCTTTGACGACTAACGATATAATTTGGCAATTTCCGTCGCGATTTACCTTTGCCCTGGCTAGAGCTGCTCCTCTAATCATGGGCAAAGATTTGATCTCTTGGAGCATGCGAGCTCCAAGGTCGATCGGTATACCTTGTTGTGTGACAAAAACGACTAGGTTATCCTTACGCGTGACGAAATTATCTGGGATCGATATAACTTGCGGTCCGATTTTAGTTCTTTGCACGAATCGATCATTTATATTATCGAAAATAGAGGTGTCGTCGCTAGGATCGGAACTGTTGTCGCTCTCAGTCTCGCTTATTTCGCCGGTTTCGTCATTGTTAATATCGTCGTTGTTAATATCGGTTTCGTTAGAAGATCGCGTGTTTGGTGGGTCGTCTGTATCGTCGCTTTCCGTTTGCTGCGACGATTTTCCGATTTGTTGCGGCGTTTCGACGGATCGCCTTCTTTTTGAGTTAAATAGCGATTCCTCGGAACTGGAGAGTTCTCGAGTTTGTTCAAGAGGTAGGATTTGCTTTATCACGTTTAGGTTAGCAGGTTGGATTGGATTTCGGGAAAGTGCATCGGCGTTATCGTTAATTTTTCCCGGCTTATATACTACGCTATATTCGTATTCCGCAAGTTTTAAGCGCCATCGGATGAGCCGTGAGGTGGGGTCCGTTACGGAATGCATCCACACCAGCGGTCTATGATCCGTAACTAGTGTAAACTTTCGTCCATATATATAAGGACGGAAGTAATTGACGCAGTAGACGATAGCTAGTAGTCCTTTTCGATTGTTGAATAATTTTTTTCTGCGCTATTCAAAAGACGAGATGTATAAGTAATGGGTAGGTCTTTGCCGATTTCCCCCTGGCTCAAGACTCCTCCGATAGCGTAACCGGAAGCGTCTGTTGTGACGACGAAAGGTCGCGTAAAATCGGGAAATTGGAGAATGGGCTTAGAGCATAATGCGTCGCGGAGTTTCGTAAAACTCTTTTCTTGGTCGTTTTCCCAAACAAATGCTTTGTCTTTCTTTAGCAAGTCCGTAAGGGGCCGTGCAATTTTAGAAAAATCCGGGATAAATCTACGATAGTATCCAGCAAGGCCAAGGAATTGTTTAATATTTTTCGTGTTGCGGGGCCTGGGAAATTCCTTTACCGCGATTACTTTAGATGGGTCTGGTTTTACCCCATCGCTGCTAATTATGTGGCCCAAATATCCGACTTCCTTGCGCAGAAATTCGCATTTGTCTGGTTGGAGCTTCAAGTTAGCCTTGCGTAATCTCTCGGCTAGTTTGTTGAACTTGATTTCGTGTTCCCGGAGTGAGCTGGCGTACAATACGATATCGTCGAGATAAACGAATAGTTCGATTCCTTGTAGTCCGCATAGAACCTGATCCATGAGTCGTTGGAACGTCGCTGGGGCGTTTTTTAAGCCGAACGGCATTCGCTTGAACTCGTAATGTCCATGCGGTGTCGAGAATGCAGTTTTTTGCGCGTGCGACTCGTGCATCGGTATTTGGTGGAATCCGGACGCGAGGTCGAATACACTAAAGTATTTTGCGCTGCCTAGCTGATCGAGAATTTCTGTTATGTTCGGCAAAGGATACGCGTCGCCTATCGTCTTTTCGTTTAGTGCTCGATAGTCTACGACCATTCTCCAACGCTTGTTTCCCTTCGAATCGGGTTTCTTAGGTACTATCCACAAGGGTGAATTGTACGATGATTCCGAATGTTTAATTACATCGTTGTTTAGTAATTCTTTTATTTGCTTGTCAATTTCTTCTTTGTGGATTGGAGGGAAACGATATTGTTTGGTATGTATGGGTTGATCGTCAAATGTCGTAATTTTGTGAGATAGCAACCCTGTATACCCTAGCTTCTTGTTTGGCAGGTGAAACAAGTCGCTGTACGTTTCTATTAGGTTAGCTACATGGTTAGTTTCTTCTTTGTTCAAATGGTCGAGACAAAGGTGGTCCCGGATAGTTGATTTCTGTTCAACAGAGGATAACTCTGTGGTTGAGGAAATAGAAAGGATTTGGTTTGATGACCCTAAGGTTGCATCGGATTCGCTTCCGCTAGAGATTTGTTCTATTTCCTGGAGGTCTATCGTAGGGACCACTAACTCGCGGTCTGTATCGCTAGCATTGATTGCGTGGAGGTATGCCCTTCCACCGTGATTAGTGACTATCGCTTCTCCGAGGAATACGTTTTCGCAGACGCTAAGACGCGGGACGTATCCTACTGCGACGTCGGAATTTTGTACATTGACGTAGAACGTTGAGCGCGATCGAGCAGGTACTACTATAGTTTCGCGCTGCGAGAAAGGAATTTAAATATTTCGCCAGCACACTGACCCTTCCTTGAGATTAATGCTGCTAGCATCTTGGAGGAAGTCGGATCCTAGGATCCCTTCTTGAAGGATTGGGAAATTATTTGGTACCGCGTGGAGATAGAGGGGATAACCCATGTACACAATTTCGGCGGATTCGAGTGTTTTTATCTTCTCGTTTGTTATACCGCTAAGGTACAACGTGTCATCTTGACGAATTTTAACCTCGGGATGTAGATTTCGAATTTTAATGAGATTAGGGGCGGCCCCCGTATCTATCATAAATGTTGTTTCTTGTGAAAGTCCGTCAGCAAGTAACGCGACGGTGGGCGCGTGTGAGTGACCGGGTAGATTTAGTGTTGCGATTCTAGCTTCTCGGTACTCGTTCCTTCGACTAGATTTATCGGACGGGTCGTTTGGGGAGAAGCCCCTTGGTGAAGTGTACCCGACCTTCCCGCAGGGCTCAATGCGTTTCCCGTCTCATTCTTCCGCGCGTTATTATTGTACTCGCGTTTTCTACACTCCTCGATTTCGTGTCCATTGTTTTTACAATAGCGACACCATTTGTTAAGGCGATCATTTTGACGAAGAGGAGCATTATTAGAGTTCGCGTTATTATAGGTTTGCCGTCTGTCGTTGTAGGCTGAACGATCCTCTCTTTCTCGCGTTACAGGGGGTCTCGCGTAATTGTTACGCGATAAATTATTCGGATAACGCTCTCGAGAATAATTTCCATTGCGTGGAATAGTATCAGTTCGCGCCTGGCGTGTATATTCATTACGTGGGGGGTCCGGTTCGCGACGGTCGCGCGGCTTATTTCGATCTCTGTCCAGCTCCTCTCTTTTTGCAAGTTCCTTTGCCCTTGCAAATGCCTCAAACGGCACGGAAAAAAGGCGTCTATCCATCTGCAGTCTGTACTGAAGAGGTAGACCGTCACAGAATGATCGTGCCGTGAGTTCGTCGATTTCGAGAGCAACTTCGTCGTTCACATTTCCCGTTGTACGGCGCTTGGCATCTAGGATCGCGGATCTGAGTTCCTTAACACGACTAATGTAATCTAACATGCTCGTGTGGTTTCAAGTACACCGTACTAAGTTCTCCTTTATATTGATCGATTGTTTTCGCGAAACCAAAAGCGTTATTGAGTAGGTCTATTAATTGTATGACGCTTTCGCAAGGTTCGTCCTCGACGGCGTAATAGGCGCGTCCACGAAGTTTAGTTTTTAGCAGAGCAGTGAGGTTCCGCTCCGAGGAAGGAGGAATGATTTCCCGAGCGCGACGACATGCTCGCGTGAATTGCCCTAGTGGTACGTTATATCCGTCGAAAAAGGGTACAGATTCCGTTGCTTCGCGAAATGAGACCTTGGGGAGTTGAGGCGACTCTATATGTGGGCCGGGTTGCCCGTTTGAATCGTCGAGGGACAATAAGGGTTGTCCAGAAAGCCGTAGAGACGGGCTGGTCTCTCTGCGGAGACGAGCTACTTCCCGGCGCAATTCCTCCATTTCGGCGAGGATTCTATCTTTTAACGCCGTCATTTCTCGAGGAGCGGCGTCCTCCGACGTTTTTTGCATTATTTCCCGAAGAGTTTCTAACTCGCGCTCTCTCTTATCCTGTTTTTTACGTTGGTCGGTTAGGTAAGCGGCTTCGTCTTTCAAACTATTTTCTTTAGATCTTAACGCGGCTTCCCTAGTTTTTAGTCTAGTCTGAGTTTCGGCTAACTCGGCTTCTCGTTGTTTTAGTTTCAACTGAATTTCAGCTAACTCTGCTTCGGAAAACTCTTTCCTCGTTCCCTCCTTTTCTACCGAATCTTCCCTTTCTCCTTGTTTCCGGCGCGTGTCAACCATAGCTCGGAAATTACGTATCCCACCGCTGTCATCAATTTTGTTACGTCCCGTTCGCAGTCGCGGCGTGTTATTCGCGAGTGTATGATTCGCGTTGCACGTACTCGAACTATTGCGCGAGACAACGTCGTATTACGGAAATTTTTCCGGGGATACCCACGACGAAGGGTTTTCCGACAAAGGTTGCACGATGCGGAGGAAAGGGAAAGAATGTGTTACCCTTAAAGTAGCAGTTACGGCGTGGAGCCTATCTGTAATTCTACAGTTATGATCGTGGTTCCGTCTTCTATCCTCGCCGGGACGCTATCTGGGTTACGCGAGTAGTCTTCGTATATAGACTCGCAAAGTTCGCATAGGTCACCCGCCCGTGAGAGGGTGAGACGGTTGCTGCAAGTTCCGCAAACTATCCCAACTAATAATCCACCTATGGTTAGGCTATGTTTCCGGATCCGTGTCCAGAACAATTGAGAAGTTCGAGGTAACGCGGCGAAGCATGAAAGACAAAGAGCGACTTTAGTTTCAAAATGAATGTACCCGATACCGACTTGACAGTAATACGGAGGCTCGAGAAGTATTAAAAGATTAACTCCTGGAAGAGGGGTTACACCTCTAAAGGGGATTGGGCACATCTATACCTGCCACGTTAGTTGTATTAAAAGATCATGCGTTGTTCGCTCGTAGATGGTTGATGAGACCGGACGTTGTCGAGAAGTCGGTAAATGTCGGTAAAGTGAGTCGATGTGGCGTCGATATAACGTCGGCAACTGTCGGTAACGATCGTCGGTAAAGGCCGTCGGTAAAAGCCGGTGGTAAATCGTTGGTAAGATCGTCGATAAAAGAACGTACGTCGGCATAATGTCGGTAATGTTGGTAAAAGAACGTGTGTCGGTATACTGTCGGTAAATCGAGAGTGTTCTTAATTGTTTATTGTTTAAATGACTACTTTGTTGTACGGATTTACGAAGTTATTTCTTGAGACACGAAGATTTTTAAGAGATTGAATTATTTGCGTTTTTCCGTGTTAGAAGTTCGAGAGTTGTACCGTGTGCAGTGGACGACCCTAGTTTTATAGCCTAACCCTTTTTTTATAGCTTCCGCAGTGACGATGGAAAAGAGGAAAAATGCGTCGGAGATTTTTCTAGAATGTTCTCTTCCACGTGGTAGAACCGTCTCTGAATTTGCTAACACGCGCGATTCCTTAGGTTAACATGAATTTCACTTACCTTTAGTAACACTTTCTTGATCGTGTCGGCTCGTACTTGGAGGTAGTGCGTGCGGCGAGGGTCGTTCACTGGGATGTTTGGCGGCGGCAGGCGTCGTGGTTGGAACGTTATTGGTATGCATTTCCACTGTAGGAGTTCGTCGTTGTTATTATTTTTAATGTTGAAAATGTCCTCGTATTCAGGATCGGCCTGATACTCCACTCCGAGAAATTGAGAATATTCCTCGGTCGCTGATTCACGATAGAGTCGGTTTAGTTTTCGTAGTTGATTCTTCCTTCCCGCGCGTCGCGTCTTAGGCATATTGAATTTGATGCATCCTCTGAATGATTACTCAAATAAGGAGGGTTGATATGCGGCAGACCTCACTATCAATTCCTTATTTTGGCAAATGCTGAGAATGTTAATTCTAACTGTGATGAGCGGTGGTCCGCTCCAAAACAGTTTAAATTATTCTGAATTCAAACGCCGTATGACAGATTTAAACGCTATCGTATTTTATCACGGGAGTGGAAGTTTTGAAGAGTACTGAACACTAGTTTTCACACATGAATACACTGATTTATTCGTATAGTAGTACTGGATTTGAAACTAGAACTTAGAATTTAGACTTAGACTTAGAATTTAGATTTTAGAGTTAGGATATTATACTTAGAGTTAGAATTTTAGAATTAGAGTTAGAATTTGGACTCAGAGTTAGAATTTAGAAGTGCGACTGTACTGTTCGGTGTCGCGCAGAGAACTGACGAAATTCGGGACTGCTCTGAGGTCCTTCGTTTTGGCGGCTCGGGCCTGCGGCGGCCTGGAGAGGGGGAACTCTCCGGAGTAGGGGCTCTCACCGTGGTGGGAGACCCTTAGGCGCTACGAAGCGCCACGCTTAGTTTCTAGGCGGAGTTAAGCGTCATGGCCGGCTTAGGCGCGCTTTTCAAATGATGTTTGATAGTTTTAGGATTTATTTCTTATAGATGGAAAAAAATTTACATACCCGGACATAGTAATGAAGCCGGACGTGACACCGGGACGCTATCTGGGTTGCGCGAGTTGTCCCCGTATATAGACTCGCAAAGTTTGCATAGGTCACCCGCTCGTGAAAGGGTGAGGCGGTTGCTACAAGTTCCGCAAACTATCCCAACTAGTAATCCACTTATGGTTAGGCTATGTTTCCGGATCCGTGTTCAGAACAATTTAGAAGTTCGAGGTAACGTGGCGAAGCATGAAAGACAAAGAGCGGCTTTAGTTTCACAATGAATGTACCCGACACCGACTTGACAGTAATACGGAGGCTCGAGAGGTATTGGGAGATTAACTCCTGGAAGAGGGGTTACACCTCTAAAGGGGATTGGGCACATCTATACTTGCCACGTTAGTTGTATTTTAAAAGATCATGCGTTGTTCGCTCGTAGATGGTTGATGAGACCGGACGTTGTCGGGAAGTCGATAAATGTCGGTAATGTGAGACGATGTGGCGTCGATACAACGTCGGCAGATGTCGGTAACGAACGTCGGTAGAAACCGTCGGTAAGTGGTCGGTAATCGTTGGTAACGAACGTCGGTAAGATGTCGGTAAAAGAACGTACGTCGGTATATTGTCGGTAACGTCGGTAAAAGAACGTACGTCGGTATAATGTCGGTAAAAGAACCTATGTCGGTATAATGTCGGTAATGTCGGTAAATCAAGAGTGTTCTCAATTGATTATTGTTTAAGTGATTATTTTGTTGTACGGATTTTACAAAGTTATTTCTTGAGCCACAAAGATTTTTAAGAGATTGAATTATTTGCGTTTTTCCGTGTTAGAAGTTCGAGAGTTGCACCGCGTGTAATGGGCGACCCTAGTTTTATAGCCTGACCCTTTTTTTATAGCTTCCGCAGTGACGATGGAAAAGAGGAAAAATGCGTCGGAGATTTTTCTAGAATGTTCTCTTCCACGTAGTAGAAGCGTCTCTGAATTTGCTAACACGCGCGATTCCTTAGGTTAACATGAATTTCACTTACCTTTAGTAGCACTTTCTTGATCGTGTCGGCTCGTACTTGGAGGTAGTGCGTGCGGCGAGGTTCGTTCACTGGGATGTTTGGCGGCGGCAGGCGTCGTGGTTGGAACGTTATTGGTATGCACTTCCACTGTAGGAGTTTGTCGTTGTTATTATTTTTAATGTTGAAAATGTCCTCGTATTCAGGATCGGCTTGATACTCCACTCCGAGGAATTGAGAATATTCCTCGGTCGCTGATTCACGATAGAGTCGGTTTAGTTTTCGTAATTGATTCTTCCTTCCCGCGGGTGGCGTCGTAGGCATATTGAATTTGATGCATCCTCTGAATGATTACGCAAATAAGGAGGGTTGATATGCGGCGGACCTCACTATCAATTCCTTATTTTGGCAAATGCTGAGAATATTAATTCTAACTGTGATGAGCGGTGGTCCGCTCCAAACACAGTTTGAATTATTCTGAATTCAAACGCCGTATGACAAATTTAAACGCTATCGTATTTTATCACGGGAGTGGTAGTTTCGAAGAATACTGAACACTAGTTTTCACACATGAATAAACTGATTTATTCGTATAGTAGTACAAAATTCGAGACTAAAACTTAGAATTAGAATTTAGATTTAGTCTTAGAATTTAGAGTTAGAATATTATACTTAGAGTTAGAATTTTAGAATTAGAGTTAGGATTTAGAATTTGGACTTAGAATTTAGAAGTGCGACTATACTGTTCGGTGTCGCGCAGAGAACTGCCGAAATTCGGAACTGTTTTGAGGTCCTTCGTTTCGGCGGCTCGGGCCTGCGGCGGCCTGGAGAGGGGGAACTCTCCGGAGTAGGGGCTCTCACTGTGGTGGGAGACCCTTAGGCGCTACGAAGCGCCACGCTTAATTTCTAGGCGGAGTTAAGCGTCATGGCCGGCTTTGGCGCGCTTTTCAAATGATGTTTGATAGTTTTAGGATTTATTCCTTATAGATAGAAAAAAATTTACATACCCGGACATAGTAATGAAGCCGGACGTGACAACAACTAGATGTTTGGCGTCCATTAAAACCTATATTTATACACAAATAATGTTAAAATTACAAAATATAATTAAAAATTTATAAGATTGATTACATGATTTAAAATTAAAATTATACCTCAGGTTCTATGCTATCATCTAATCCTACAATTCCGGATAATTCATTTTCATAAGGAACAGTCATTTTACTCCGCCCTGTACTTTTGTTGTTATCGATTGCCTTCTTCTTTCGTTTCATAATGGTTTTATACCGATTTTCACATTGCAGGGATGTTTTGAACACACCAAAAATATTTTTTACGTCCATTGTTATTTTCTCCCACATAGTTTTCTTTGTTTTAAATTGTTTCATCGGACCAATCATAACCATGTATTGACCATATTTATCTAGGAGAAATTTCGTTTTACCTTCACTCCATTCTGCCAAATCTTAAAATATTTATATTATTAGACTTTTATTGCATTGATAAATGTTTATTATAATTTATTTACCAATAATCACCAAGTTATCTGTCGGATAAAGTTATCTAGAGGTGAAGAAATTGGCCATAAGCAGCACAGTAAAAAATATTATTTGTTTATAATTTCCACAAAAAACAAATATTTACTTTTGCTATTATCAGTCTCGTCTACTTCTAAATTTTCTTGCGATTCCTGAACATTGCTACATCCAGCCTGGGATTCACAATTGTTAGTTTCTGGATCGGAATGATCGTAATTAATATGATTCAATATAGTCTTATATGATCCAACAATTCCACAGAAACTGCACGCGACATTTATTTTTTCCATTATGAAAATGTTTTCAATCCTAAATGAATAATATCAAATATTAGTAAAAACTCAAAGATTAGATTAAAATTTTTTTATTTGTGCCATTGCATGTAATAATTTATTGCATGTAAGTGTGTACAATTATTGATAAATACGTGATATTCTTGATCATCTTCTATATTTAATTACATATAATAAAAATCATTACTTAACTAAACACAAGATGTCGAGGTTACTTTTTCGTTCTTCCCGGAATCTAGTCAACTCAAGTGGCACTGAAAATTTCGGCGTGTTCTTTTTCACCTGCACTATTCAGTGCAACTCATGGAACTTGTCCAGTGTTTGTGTGAACTGAGTGCGCACTGGTGCGCACTAACTTTTTCCCAATCGAAAACGCTATTAAACTTACATGTCCAAATCTTTCCTACGCGAGTTATCGTTCGACCCTCTTCTCCCGACGTCTATTCACCTATAAATAACCTTCCACCTTATATCGATTATTCTCATCCGCAATTTCCGGATCTGTCGCATTCAGAACCAAATACGTTAGAAACAAACTCAAATAATCATTTCCTCTCTGATCCTGAATATTATATCCCAGATCAAAGCCAACAAATTGTATCGTCAGAATACGATCCTTTCTTACAATTTAACCACGAACAAAACTTTAACATTCTTGACGAGGACACCGTGAACCTCACATCCGACGACACTCGTAACTTCGTCTCAGAAGAAGCTCAGGACGACTTCGCTTCTTTTATTACTTACCTTAATCAGCCTAACAATTCTGAACAGAAACTCAGTAATATTGTAACTCAATTTCAAGCCCCCCACGAATCACGTCAGGACCTAATAACTTTATATGAATCTCAAGCTCTCGGCTTCCCTGGGTATAGCCGGCCTAGCAGGTTGCCCATAAAACAAATAGAGAGCAGCTTCTTAAACGTCCACCGAGGTAGACGCGAGAGAAGACCGTCTTGTGCAAAAAGTAATTTATCGCTAGATGAATTATTGGACGTAACACATCCTAACTAAACAAGTTGTTCAGCATGGAACCCTGTGTATTATTCAAAACATTATTATTATTATTTCTAGCCATAATTTTTCATTTTTGTGTAAGGTATGCTTTACTTAAGTACATTTCATACAAAACTCCCGATATTGCATGAGACTCATATCCACGCAATATTCTAGCTAATACAATACACCTTATACATTACAGATTGTCGTTAACTTGCTTACTGGTAATAACTCGCGAGAGTTATCTATCAAATTAGTATTCAACCATTATAGCCTCGCGAAAACCTTAACGTACTTAAAAATGTAATATATATTAAACGCTTATACTTACCTTAACTCGGAAAAAACGACTCCAGCTTCACCAGTGAACGAGCTAATTATATCCCACCCAATAGCAAACTTTCGAATAATCTTTACAAACCTTACAAAAGACACGGGCAGAAAAACTGCAACCGCGCAACTGATATACATAGATATAAGACGCAAAAATAATTTATAACATCATATAAAATAATTATACATCTATACGTTAGCGTACACTTGTACCTGTACTTATAAATTGTACGAATATATACATATATATATATATACACACACATATATATATGTCCATGTGCGAATCTGAAAACGGACGTGGAAAACAAAAACAATAAAATCATGTACATTATTCAATTATTAAAAGATTCATCACGCACCGTTATCGCATCCAATGCGAGGACTGCCTCCGCACGTACACACATATATATATACCCATAAATATATGTGTGTATGCGTGCACACATAAATATTAAATAACTCTTATATATATATAAATATTTAATTTAGTAAAGCAGTCCGATTGTGCGTTATAACCTGTCATGATGTTAGGAGTTAGTTTCCCCCAGTCCATAAAGAAGAAATCGATAAACAAGTCAGCGAATTATTAAATAATAATTTAGTTGAATATTCCACATCACCGTATAATTCATCAATCTGGATAGTACCGAAAAAACCAGATTCACAAGGCAATAAACGTTGGCGTATGGTTATAGATTATCGAGGATTAAATGAAAAAACTATAAGAGACGATTATCCTCTTCCTAACATAACAGACATTCTTGACCAATTAGGATCAGCCAAATATTTTTCAATATTTGATTTAGCTTCCGGATTTCACCAAATTTCTATGTCACCTAAAGACGCTCAAAAAACAGCATTTTCTACGCCATATGGGCATTATCAATTCAAGCGCATGCCATTCGGTTTAAAAAACGCACCTGCTACTTTCCAAAGACTTATGGATAATGTATTATCGGGACTACAAGGAAACGAATTATTCGTCTATATGGACAACATTCTCATTTACGCACGATCATTAAGAGAACACGAAATCAAATGTGAAAGATTAATGCAAAGATTACGAGACGCGAATTTACAATTACAACCAGACAAGTGCGAATTTCTAAGGCACGAAGTAGCTTATTTAGGCCATAAAATAGGCGCTAACGGAGTCAAACCAGACCCGGACAAAATAAAATCAATAATGCACTTTCCAACTCCAAAAAATCCGAAAACATAAAACAATTCTTTGGTCTAGCCGGATATTACCGAAGATTTATACCTAACTTTTCTAAAGTCGCAAAACCATTAACAGATTTATTGAAAAAGGATAGCATATTCAATTGGCAATTAAAACAAGTAGAAGCTTTTAACTCTTTGAAACATTCGTTATGTTCAAATCTCATTCTCCAATACCCTGATTTTACTAGACCTTTCATACTAACTACCGACGCATCAGGGTATGCCATAGGCGAAATTTTAAGTCAGGGACCGGTAGGAAAAGATCTTTCTGTCTCATACACTTTTTGAATTTTAAACACTGCAGAACAAAATTATTCCACGATCGAAAAGGAATGCCTAGCTATCATATTGTTACGTCCTCGCGACGTCTCTTGCGCTGTCTCACAAAAAGATGTCACTCACACTCTCACTCGCGTCCGGAATGAATAAATTCTCGTAACGAGGAAAGGAGTTTTAATGAAACGACCCAATACAATAAAGCAAAGAAATACAATATATAATAGGCCAAAATGCCCATCGGTCTCGTAAGCGTCCGCTCGGTGCGACAGCTAGACCAAATCTAATCATGGCGCCCCAAAACATTTGAACGCCGATTGTCTATAAACAACCCTCCTAGGAGATGAAAAGGGATGAAGGTGCTCAGGGGATGTAAACCAGGAACGTAACACTGCCCTCCTTCTTCAAGATTGTCGTCCCGACAATCAGGAACAGGGAGCTATCCAACGCTGTCCAATAACTCTGCATTCCGATGCCGACCTCAGGACTCCGACGAATTTTCCTGTTCTACTCTGGGCTCCTGCCACAGGTTACCGAACAATCCGCCATTCTGGATCCCGTCGCACATCCACACAAGTTATCGTCAACTCCAGGGCACCGACGAGCCTTCCTGCTCTACCCTGGGCTGCTGCCACAGGTTACCAAGCGACTTCGTCATTCTGGTCCCAATCGACTGACAGTCCAACGTCGACTCCAGGGCTCTAACGAATCATCCTGTCCTACCCTGGCTGCTGCCACAGGTTACCGGGTGATTCGCCAACTCAAACCTAATCGACCTTCGATGTTTTGTTTTCCACGTCCTGATTTTCCTGCGACCTCGTGAAGAATTTCAGACAAGGGGGGGGGTAACTTCCGTGGACCCATCGTCCCCTATGGACTCCCCAAGTCCCTGCCTCGGCATTTGCCCGAAGTCCCGCGGGAAAACCACGGATCAAAAACCGCGAGAGAGGCAGTCTTCGTAGAATGAACTGAAGACGAAAACCCTTCTTCCTGGAAAGCTCAGTTCGAAAATCGGCTTCTCTGCCATATCCAGAAAACTCCGTTTCTCCCCAAAGCAGAATCGCAAACACTCCCTTAATCGAAACCTCTCCCTCGAGTGAAATTTCTCTTCTTCGGAGATTCTGTAAAAGAAAAAGAAGATTACGCAATAATTATTATAATTCACCCTACTTTTATCTGTTCAAATTTTCCTCTGAATCTTCCATAGAATAGACATTTTTCGGGCTCTAATCTATTCTAACAATCCTTATCCCTTTCTAGAAAAGGAGCTATCCTATCCGCATGCACAACCTTTTTCCTATGCCTAGGAGTCTTTTGGATACAATATACCACGTCGTTAAATCTTTTAATAACCGAATAAGGACCCTCCCAATTATTCTGCAATTTCTGGGCTTTCCCTTTACTTCTTTTGGGATTATATAGCCAGACTCTCTCTCCCTCCTCGAAAAAAATTGTTCTAACTTTCCTATCATATCTGGCTTTCATTTGCGAAGACTTTAAAGCCATACGTTCCCTAACACAAGAACGAATTTCCTCTAATCTTTCTTTTAAATTATCCACAAAATTTTCTGGAGGCAATTTCTCTTCATCAATCTTAGGACTTTCTTGTAACAAGTCTACTGGCAGTCTAAGTTCTCGAGCAAAGTACAACTCGGCAGGGGTCACTCCTGTAGTCTCATGTTTCGACGATCTGTATGCCAAAAGAAACATAGGAATCCATTCATCCCAATCTTTCTGATTTTCAGAAATGTATTTCGCCAAGTAATTGATGATTGTCTGATGTTGACGTTCTACCTGACCATCTGATTAAGGATGAAGAGCAGTAGTCCTTGTCTTTTTGATCCCAAGAAGTCGCATTAATTCTCCAAATAACTGAGACTCGAAATTCTTTCCCTGATCTGTGTGAATGTCAATAGGCACTCCATGCCTTGAAACAAACTGACTCACAAATATTTCAGCCACAGTTTTGGCTCTAACATTCTTGATAGGGAAAGCTTCTACCCATTTTGTGAAACAATCCACCATTACAAGAAGATATTTATTCCCTGACTTAGTCAATGGAAGAGGACCAAGGATATCCATTTGCACCCTTTCTAATGGAGCTCTGACGTTATAAATTTGCAAAGGGGATTTTCCTTTTCCAGAAGGACCTTTCTTTGCTATACATATCTTGCAGGTTCTGCACCACTTCTCTACGTCTTGTTTACAATTTGCCCAAAAGAATCTTTTTCGAATCTTCTCAAGAGTCTTGTTAACTCCGAAATGTCCTCCGAACGGAGAATCATGAGTTTCCTGTAAAATTTCTTTGATCCGATCTTGAGGAACTATCAATTGAAGGAAACTAGTTTGAAGATTTGGGGCTTCCCATTTCTTATAGAGAACTCCATTTTTTAAAACGAGAGAATCCCAATAAGACCAATAAATCTGAGCCGAAACATTCTTGGTAGGAACTTCCGAATGCAATGGTCTTTTTCCTGTTTCTTTCCCTCGTATAATAAATGAAATGTTTGGATCTTTTTACTGAGCACGACGCCACTCTTCCAGATTTTCTCCCACAAGCATAATGCGAGCGACCATTTTCTCTCTTTCTTCTGCGTTTTTCGTCTCGACTTTAGCGCAGTATTCGCATCCGAAAGCTTCACATGATCGCCTGGACAATCCATCGGCATTCCCGTGAGATTGTCCTTTTCGATGAATAATTTCGAACTCAAATTCTTGAAGTTTTTCGAGCCATCGAGCTAATTGTCCTTCCAGATCTTTAAAAGACATCAACCATTTTAACGATACATGATCTGTACGAATTACAAATTTTCTACCTAAAAGATAGTGACGGAAAAATCTCAAGGAATCTATTATTGCTAACAATTCTCTCCTAGTCACACAATAATTCCGCTCAGTCTTGCTAAGCGTTTTACTAAAATAAGCGATCACTTTCTCTTTTCTCATCTGTCTCTGGGATAACACTGCACCAATACCGATATTAGACGCGTCAGTATCTAAAATAAATTCATCTTCTCCCTTAGGAAAAGATAGTATCGGGGAAGACGATAACATTGATTTTAATTTTTCAAAAGCATCTTGGCATTCTTTTCCCCAAACAAATTTAACTTGATTTTCTGTTAATACATAAAGGGGTTTTGCCAAAGAAGAAAATCCTTTCACAAATTTACGGTAATACGAACAAAAACCGAAAAAGCTTCGTAACTGTTTTCTAGTATGGGGAACCGGCCAATCTCTCACGGCTATAATCTTTTCGGGATCCGTAGTAATGCCTTCTTCTGAAATAATATGTCCCAAATATTTCGTATTTTTTTGAAAGAAAATACATTTTTTTGGATTCATTTTTAAATTAGCTTCTCTCAATCGCGAAAATACTAAATTCAAATTCTCTAACATTTCATCAAAAGTTTTACCGAAAATTATTATATCATCTAAATATACTAAACATTTTTTTGATAAAAGGCCATGTAAGACTTTTTCCATCAATCGTTCGAAAGTCGCGGGAGCATTACATAAACCAAACGGCATTACTGTAAATTGCCACAGACCCCTGCCGATTGAGAAAGCCGTCTGTTTCTTTGTCCTCGGAACGGACTTTTAGTTGCCAATAACCGCTCTTTAAATCTAATGTGGAAAACCAAGAGTTACCTGAAAGTTGATCTAAAATATCGTCAATCCTGGGAAGAGGATATGAATCTTTTACCGTCACATTATTCAATTTTCGATAATCGATGCAAAATCTTATACTGCCGTCTTTCTTTTTCACCATAACGGCCGGAGAGATCCATGGACTTCGCGATTCCTCTATAACTCCTTGTTCTTTCATGTCCTCAATAATTTTATCTACTTCCTTCCTTAAATGAATGGGAATTCGACGAGGTGCCTGCTTAATGGGGAGAGAGTCTTTTATGTTAATAACATGTTCTACAACACTACAGTTGCCAGCCACAATGTTTTCAGAAAATACATCAGAGAAATCATTTAAAAAGTTTGCAAAAATTTCTTTCTCTGTTTCTTTCAAATTCAAAGAATTATTTTCAAAAAGATTTTTTAAAATAGTAGGAACTTTACAAGAGTTTTCAATTCTAGAACAATTAAAAGTTTTATTTTCTTTTGACTCTAATTCATTAAATTCACCATCAAAAATATTTTGTAAATTAATTTTTTTAAGAAAGTCTGTTCCCAAAATACAATTATCATTTATGGTGGCGACAAACATAGGAATAGAAACACAATATCTTCCAATCTCTACTCTAACTTCTACTAGAAAATTAATTAAAACTTTTTCTCCTGTAGGATATTTCAAATTACAATCTTTAATTCGAATCTTCTCTACATCCTTATTGAACATTTTTTTATTTACAAGTGAGACATCAGAGCCCGTGTCTATTTTCAAAGAACATTTTTTACCATTAATCTTTCCGAGATAACAAAAATCATTTTCTCTAATTCTACCAACACTAAAATCTACAAATTGATTCGATATCGGGGCTTTTTCGAAAAAGTCGAGCTCACCCCGCACAGCTCAACTAAACCGCGTTTCCCTTCTCCTCAGGACACTCAAATCGAAAATGTCCCGTTTTACCACACGTCCAACATTCTTTGCCCTTTGAGGAAAAATTGTTTCTTCGCCATCCCCCTCTCGAAGGATTTCTATTTTCATGATCAGATTTTCGCGCGCTGTTTTCATGGTTCTTATTATTGTTTCCGTATTTTTTATCAAAATCCTTTCGCGCGTCGTTCCTCTCCACCTTATGGAAATTCGCGCTGTTAAATTTTCCGAAATTTTCCTTCTTTCTTTCAAAATTTTCCCTTTGAATAGTTTTTATAATCTTTGCCCTCTCAACGGCCAAATTTAAAGAGGTTATCCCCTCTAATTGAAGGGTCCTCCTCAAGAAACCGTCATAGAGAGCAGAGATAAATTGCGCACACGCGATTTTATCCCTCACCGCGTAAGGACATTCGGGATATGCGAGTCGCGACAATCTTTCTAATTCGGCACCAAAAGAAGCGAGATCCTCCCCGAATTTTTGTCTCCGATTCGTGAATAAAGAATAATAGTTTTGAGTAAGATTTCCCTCCCCAAAAAGTAATTCTAATTTTGATTTTAATTCAGTAAAACTGAGGTTATCTAAATTTTCTATATTTTCTAACACAGTTCGCGCTTTTCCCCTTAAATTCGCGGCTAAAGCAACGGTCTTCGCAGATTCGTCCCAATTATTCGCGCGCGCGACCAAAAGAAATTGGGAGAGGAAACTCCCGCAGCGGAACTTTCCCGTCAAATGTATCGGGTTTTACTTTAAAACCGATTCTCGCGCGAAGATCACTACTAATATCTCCGCAAGCTCTATTATCGGAGTTACAAGCGATATTATTGGGAGGACTTAGCTCGTTTTCATTCCGCGAGGCGATTCTCTGCTCTAGCCGGCGCAGCTCCTCGTCGCGTTGTCGCAGTAAAGCTTCGAATTGCGTGCGCTCCTGCTCTCGTTGTTCTCGCAGCTCTCTGATTTCCCGGAGCGCAGTTTGCAGCACATTTTCCTCCGAAAGAGTCTCCGTATTCGATGGCGTTCGCAGCGGAACTTGTGAACGAGTTAGTCTGGGCGAATGTTGGGTGGTCATTTTCCTAATTATTTTTCGTAGCTCGTTGTTCGTTCGATCCCGGACGAGCCCCCAAAATGTTACGTCCTCGCGACGTCTCTTGCGCTGTCTCACAAAAAGATGTCACTCACACTTTCACTCGCGTCCGGAATGAATAAATTCTCGTAATGAGGAAAGGAGTTTTAATGAAACGACCCAATACAATAAAGCAAAGAAATACAATATATAATAGGCCAAAATGCCCATCGGTCTCGTAAGCGTCCGCTCGGTGCGACAGCTAGACCAAATCTAATCATGGCGCCCCAAAACATTTGAACGCCGATTGTCTATAAACAACCCTCCTAGGAGATGAAAAGGGATGAAGGTGCTCAGGGGATGTAAACCAGGGACGTAACAATATATTGTATTAGCCATTTCAGACCCTACTTATACGGAAGACTTTTTACTATAATAACAGATCACAAACCTTTAATTTGGCTACATTCCATAAAAGATCCAACCTCCAGACTCTGGAAGTGGAAAACCAAGCTAGCAGAATACAATTACGAAATTAAATACAAAAAGGGATCACTAAATAATAATGCCGATGCTTTATCGCGAAATCCACCCACTGATTTAGTACTACCAATATTCGCTTCAGACAACGACAAATCATCCGACGAATCCATATTTTCAAGTAGACCAGGACCTTCCGTCAGATCAATCGAAACAAATGCTTTAATCCCTTATCGCAGTAATAATATTGATAATTCTAATTATGTTAATATAACCGAAAACAATTCTGATTCAGATGAAAGTTCAATTCCTAATAACGATAATCACGACTATGCAAATATGTCAAATTTAGAATACGATTACATCGACCCAGTAATTATAGAAACTATACCAATTATACAACCCTCTCCTGTAATTCCGAGTAAAGTAAAAATACGCGAAATAAGAGACAACTTATTAAACCAAAAGAATAATCATGTAATTTTTATAAGTCTAGACGGATCACCTTACGACAAAGGAGCCGAACTTTATTCCACTGCAAACCTTTTACCTACATACGAAAATCTCAATTTTGAAAAAGTTAACGTAAAGAAAATCAAATTAAATAATTTAATATCAATCCCAATAAGAACGAACAATCGACTGTCTGTAGAACCGCAAACTGTGAAAAATTGTATACGCTCTTTATTAGACTGCGTTAACAAATTACAATTAACTTTTAGCATCAGCAAAACGCATAAATTCGATGACATAGCAGTACCATTAAAAGAAAGCCATTTCATTAACGATGCCGACGCTTTTACGAAAGAATTTATTTGGCCCATTTATTATGGAACTCCAAGGCTATCCTTACCGCAGGTACTGAATTTTTCTATCAACTTTAATACGTATCTAACAAAGGAAATTCAATTATTCAGATTTTAAAACCCAACTGCTTTATCATCCTCAATCAAATGGGATCTATAGAACCGTCACATCCACGTATTTAAAGAATATTTAAAAACACAAATCGAATAAAGAAGATATTGGGACAAATAACATTAAACTCGCCATGTTCTCCACTACAAGCGTCCACAAAGCGAACAAATTTCACAATACAAACTAAATATTCGGACGACTAAGCCCCCCGATTGCCATTCCGGCTACAACCTATGAAGACTTTAAAGCCATACGTTCCCTAACACAAGAACGAATTTCCTCTAATCTTTCTTTTAAATTATCCACAAAATTTTCTGGAGGCAATTTCTCTTCATCAATCTTAGGACTTTCTTGTAACAAGTCTACTGGCAGTCTAAGTTCTCGAGCAAAGTACAACTCGGCAGGAGTCACTCCTGTAGTCTCATGTTTCGACGATCTGTATGCCAAAAGAAACATAGGAATCCATTCATCCCAATCTTTCTGATTTTCAGAAATGTATTTCGCCAAGTAATTGATGATTGTCTGATGTTGACGTTCTACCTGACCATCTGATTAAGGATGAAGAGCAGTAGTCCTTGTCTTTTTGATCCCAAGAAGTCGCATTAATTCTCCAAATAACTGAGACTCGAAATTCTTTCCCTGATCTGTGTGAATCTCAATAGGCACTCCATGCCTTGAAACAAACTGACTCACAAATATTTCAGCCACAGTTTTGGCTCTAACATTCTTGATAGGGAAAGCTTCTACCCATTTTGTGAAACAATCCACCATTACAAGAAGAATTTTATTCCCTGACTTAGTCAATGGAAGAGGACCAAGGATATCCATTTGCACCCTTTCTAATGGAGCTTTGACGTTATAAATTTGCAAAGGGGATTTTCCTTTTCCAGAAGGACCTTTCTTTGCTATACATATCTTGCAGGTTCTGCACCACTCCTCTACGTCTTGTTTACAATTTGCCCAAAGAATCTTTTTCGAATCTTCTCAAGAGTCTTGTTAACTCCGAAATGTCCTCCGAACGGAGAATCATGAGTTTCCTGTAAAATTTCTTTGATCCGATCTTGAGGAACTATCAATTGAAGGAAACTAGTTTGAAGATTTGGGGCTTCCCATTTCTTATAGAGAACTCCATTTTTTAAAGCGAGAGAATCCCAATAGACCAATAAATCTGAGCCGAAACATTCTTGGTAGGAACTTCCGAATGCAATGGTCTTTTTCCTGTTTCTTTCCCTCGTATAATAAATGAAATGTTTGGATCTTTTTACTGAGCACGACGCCACTCTTCCAGATTTTCTCCCACAAGCATAATGCGAGCGACCATTTTCTCTCTTTCTTCTGCGTTTTTTCGTCTCGACTTTAGCGCAGTATTCGCATCCGAAAGCTTCACATGATCGCCTGGACAATCCATCGGCATTCCCGTGAGATTGTCCTTTTCGATGAATAATTTCGAACTCAAATTCTTGAAGTCTTTCGAGCCATCGAGCTAATTGTCCTTTCAGATCTTTAAAGACATCAACCATTTTAACAATACATGATCTGTACGAATTACAAATTTTCTACCTAAAGATAGTGACGGAAAAATCTCAAGGAATCTATTATTGCTAACAATTCTCTCCTAGTCACACAATAATTCCGCTCAGTCTTGCTAAGCGTTTTACTAAAATAAGCGATTACTTTCTCTTTTTCCCATCTGTCTCTGGGATAACACTGCACCAATACCGATATTAGACGCGTCAGTATCTAAATAAATTCATCTTCTCCCTTAGGAAAAGATAGTATCGGGGAAAACGATAACATTGATTTTAATTTTTCAAAAGCATCTTGGCATTCTTTTCCCCAAACAAATTTAACTTGATTTTCTGTTAATACATAAAGGGGTTTTGCCAAGAAGAAAATCCTTTTACAAATTTACGGTAATACGAACAAAAACCGAGAAAGCTTCGTAACTGTTTTCTAGTATGGGGAACCGGCCAATCTCTCACGGCTATAATCTTTTCGGGATCCGTAGTAATGCCTTCTTCTGAAATAATATGTCCCAAATATTTCGTATTTTTTTGAAAGAAAATACATTTTTTGGATTCATTTTTAAATTAGCTTCTCTCAATCGCGAAAATACTAAATTCAAATTCTCTAACATTTCATCAAAAGTTTTACCGAAAATTATTATATCATCTAAATATACTAAACATTTTTTTGATAAAAGGCCATGTAAGACTTTTTCCATCAATTGTTCGAAAGTCGCGGGAGCATTACATAAACCAAACGGCATTACTGTAAATTGCCACAGACCCCTGCCGATTGAGAAAGCCGTCTGTTTTTTGTCCTCGGAACGGACTTTTAGTTGCCAATAACCGCTCTTTAAATCTAATGTGGAAAACCAAGAGTTACCTGAAAGTTGATCTAAAATATCGTCAATCCTGGGAAGAGGATATGAATCTTTTACCGTCACATTATTCAATTTTCGATAATCGATGCAAAATCTTATACTGCCGTCTTTCTTTTTCACCATAACGGCCGGAGAGATCCATGGACTTCGCGATTCCTCTATAACTCCTTGTTCTTTCATGTCCTCAATAATTTTATCTACTTCCTTCCTTAAATAAATGGGAATTCGACGAGGTGCCTGCTTAATGGGGAGAGAGTCTTTTATGTTAATAACATGTTCTACAACACTACAGTTGCCAGCCACAATGTTTTCAGAAAATACATCAGAGAAATCATTTAAAAAGTTTGCAAAAATTTCTTTCTCTGTTTCTTTCAAATTCAAAGAATTATTTTCAAAAGATTTTTTAAAATAATAGGAACTTTACAAGAGTTTTCAATTCTAGAACAATTAAAAGTTTTATTTTCTTTTGACTCTAATTCATTAAATTCACCATCAAAAATATTTTGTAAATTAATTTTTTTAAGAAAGTCTGTTCCCAAAATACAATTATCATTTATGGTGGCGACAACATAAGAATAGAAACACAATATCTTCCAATCTCTACTCTAACTTCTACTAGAAAATTAATTAAAACTTTTTCTCCTGTAGGATATTTCAAATTACAATCTTTAATTCGAATCTTCTCTACATCCTTATTGAACATTTTTTTATTTACAAGTGAAACATCAGAGCCCGTGTCTATTTTCAAAGAACATTTTTTACCATTAATCTTTCCGAGATAACAAAAATCATTTTCTCTAATTCTACCAACACTAAAATCTACAAATTGATTCGATATCGGGGCTTTTTCGGAAAAAGTCGAGCTCACCCCGCACAGCTCAACTAAACCGCGTTTCCCTTCTCCTCAGGACACTCAAATCGAAAATGTCCCGTTTTACCACACGTCCAACATTCTTTGCCCTTTGAGGAAAAATTGTTTTCTTCGCCATCCCCCTCTCGAAGGATTTCTATTTTCATGATCAGATTTTCGCGCGCTGTTTTCATGGTTCTTATTATTGTTTCCGTATTTTTTATCAAAATCCTTTCGCGCGTCGTTCCTCTCCACCTTATGGAAATTCGCGCTGTTAAATTTTCCGAAATTTTCCTTCTTTCTTTCAAAATTTTCTCCTTGAATAGTTTTTATAATCTTTGCCCTCTCAACGGCCAAATTTAAAGAGGTTATCCCTTCTAATTGAAAGGTCCTCCTCAAGAAACCGTCATAGAGAGCAGAGATAAATTGCGCACACGCGATTTTATCCCTCACCGCGTAAGGACATTCGGGATATGCGAGTCGCGACAATCTTTCTAATTCGGCACCAAAAGAAGCGAGATCCTCCCCGAATTTTTGTCTCCGATTCGTGAATAAAGAATAATAGTTTTGAGTAAGATTTCCCTCCCCAAAAAGTAATTCTAATTTTGATTTTAATTCAGTAAAACTGAGGTTATCTAAATTTTCTATATTTTCTAACACAGTTCGCGCTTTTCCCCTTAAATTCGCGGCTAAAGCAACGGTCTTCGCAGATTCGTCCCAATTATTCGCGCGCGCGACCAAAAGAAATTGGGAGAGGAACTCCCGCAGCGGAACATTCCCGTCAAATGTATCGGGTTTTACTTTAAAACCGATTCTCGCGCGAAGATCACTACTAATATCTCCGCAAGCTCTATTATCGGAGTTACAAGCGATATTATTGGGAGGACTTAGCTCGTTTTCATTCCGCGAGGCGATTCTCTGCTCTAGCCAGCGCAGCTCCTCGTCGCGTTGTCGCAGTAAAGCTTCGAATTGCGTGCGCTCCTGCTCTCGTTGTTCTCGCAGCTCTCTGATTTCCCGAAGCGCAGTTTGCAGCACATTTTCCTCCGAAAGAGTCTCCGTATTCGATGGCGTTCGCAGCGGAGCTTGTGAACGAGTTAGTCTGGGCGAATGTTGGGTGGTCATTTTCCTAATTATTTTTCGTAGCTCGTTGTTCGTTCGATCCCGGACGAGCCCCCAAAATGTTACGTCCTCGCGACGTCTTTTGCGCTGTCTCACAAAAAGATGTCACTCACACTCTCACTCGCGTCCGGAATGAATAAATTCTCGTAATGAGGAAAGGAGTTTTAATAAACGACCCAATACAATAAAGCAAAGAAATACAATATATAATAGGCCAAAATGCCCATCGGTCTCGTAAGCGTCCGCTCGGTGCGACAGCTAGACCAAATCTAATCATGGCGCCCCAAAACATTTGAACGCCGATTGTCTATAAACAACCCTCCTAGGAGATGAAAAGGGATGAAGGTGCTCAGGGGATGTAAACCAGGGACGTAACAATATATTGTATTAGCCATTTCAGACCCTACTTATACGGAAGCCTTTTTACTATAATAACAGATCACAAACCTTTAATTTGGCTACATTCCATAAAAGATCCAACCTCCAGACTCTGGAAGTGGAAAACCAAGCTAGCAGAATACAATTACGAAATTAAATACAAAAAGGGATCACTAAATAATAATGCCGATGCTTTATCGCGAAATTCACCCACTGATTTAATACTACCAATATTCGCTTCAGACAACGACAAATCATCCGACGAATCCATATTTTCAAGTAGACCAGGACCTTCCGTCAGATCAATCGAAACAAATGCTTTAATCCCTTATCGCAGTAATAATAATGATAATTCTAATTATGTTAATATAACCGAAAACAATTCTGATTCAGATGAAAGTTCAATTCCTAATAACGATAATCACGACTATGCAAATATGTCAAATTTAGAATACGATTACATCGACCCAGTAATTATAGAAACTATACCAATTATACAACCCTCTCCCGTAATTCCGAGTAAAGTAAAATACGCGAAATAAGAGACAACTTATTAAACCAAAAGAATAATCATGTAATTTTTATAAGTCTAGACGGATCACCTTACGACAAAGGAGCCGAACTTTATTCCACTGCAAACCTTTTACCTACATACGAAAATCTCAATTTTGAAAGAGTTAACGTAAGAAAATCAAATTAAATAATTTAATATCAATCCCAATAAGAACGAACAATCGACTGTCTGTAGAACCGCAAACTGTGAAAATTGTATACGCTCTTTATTAGACTGCGTTAACAAATTACAATTAACTTTTAGCATCAGCAAAACGCATAAATTCGATGACATTCCCTGGTCATACGTTGTTAATCAATTAAAGAAATTTTTCCACGACACCCGCGTAAATATAACTATTTGTCAAAATTTAGTCGATCACCCTATCCCTACAGAACGCGTAAAATTAATTTCAGAAAACCATGCATCAGCATGCGGTGGCCACAAAGGAGTTACGAAAACGTTTAATAGACTTCGACCTCATTACTTTTGGAGCACAATAAAACAAGATATTCAAGAATTTATTAGAAATGTCGCGAGTGTCAGTTAAAGAAATTAACGCGCGTTAAAACCAAGCAACCAATGATTATTACGGATACCCCCGGCACAGCTTTCGACAAAGTTTCACTAGACATAGTAGGGCCACTCCCTATTACGAATAACGGAAATAAATATATTTTAACCATGCAAGATTTATTAACAAAGTACTCTATAGCAGTACCATTAAAAGAAGCCACTTCATTAACGATAGCCGACGCTTTAACGAAAGAATTTATTTGCATTTATGAACTCCCAAGGTCTATCCTTACGCGATCAAGGTCCTAATGTTCTATCCAACTTTAATACGTATGCTAACAAAGAAATTCAATATTCACATTTAAAACCACTGCTTATCATCCTCAATCAAATGGATCTTAGAACGGTCAATCAACGTATTAATGAAATATAAAAACACAGCAATCGATAAAGAAAGTAATTGGTACAAATTACTTAAACTCGCCATGTTCTCCCTACAATACAAGCGTCCCCAAAGGAACAAAAGTTTCACTCATAACAAACTAATATTCCTTACCGACTATCCAGATTGCCCTCCGCTATCAACCTATTGAAGACCTTTTAGAACTACTTAGTCAAGAATCATAACCTTTGTTCAACAAAATATATATAGCCGCTGAAGAACGCGACAAAATCGTATTAAGCCAAAGAAAAAGCAAATACTATTATGACAACGTATAAATTCTCGCAGTTTCCGATAGAGATTATTTTTCTTACTAAAGGAACCGAAGAATCATTTGCGAAGACTTTAAAGCCATACGTTCCCTAACACAAGAACGAATTTCCTCTAATCTTTCTTTTAAATTATCCACAAAATTTTCTGGAGGCAATTTCTCTTCATCAATCTTAGGACTTTCTTGTAACAAGTCTACTGGCAGTCTAAGTTCTCGAGCAAAGTACAACTCGGCAGGGGTCACTCCTGTAGTCTCATGTTTCGACGATCTGTATGCCAAAAGAAACATAGGAATCCATTCATCCCAATCTTTCTGATTTTCAGAAATGTATTTCGCCAAGTAATTGATGATTGTCTGATGTTGACGTTCTACCTGACCATCTGATTAAGGATGAAGAGCAGTAGTCCTTGTCTTTTTGATCCCAAGAAGTCGCATTAATTCTCCAAATAACTGAGACTCGAAATTCTTTCCCTGATCTGTGTGAATGTCAATAGGCACTCCATGCCTTGAAACAAACTGACTCACAAATATTTCAGCCACAGTTTTGGCTCTAACATTCTTGATAGGGAAAGCTTCTACCCATTTTGTGAAACAATCCACCATTACAAGAAGATATTTATTCCCTGACTTAGTCAATGGAAGAGGACCAAGGATATCCATTTGCACCCTTTCTAATGGAGCTCTGACGTTATAAATTTGCAAAGGGGATTTTCCTTTTCCAGAAGGACCTTTCTTTGCTATACATATATGGCAGGTTCTGCACCACTTCTCTACGTCTTGTTTACAATTTGCCCAAAAGAATCTTTTTCGAATCTTCTCAAGAGTCTTGTTAACTCCGAAATGTCCTCCGAACGGAGAATCATGAGTTTCCTGTAAAATTTCTTTGATCCGATCTTGAGGAACTATCAATTGAAGGAAACTAGTTTGAAGATTTGGGGCTTCCCATCTCTTATAGAGAACTCCATTTTTTAAAACGAGAGAATCCCAATAAGACCAATAAATCTGAGCCGAAACATTCTTGGTAGGAACTTCCGAATGCAATGGTCTTTTTCCTGTTTCTTTCCCTCGTATAATAAATGAAATGTTTGGATCTTTTTACTGAGCACGACGCCACTCTTCCAGATTTTCTCCCACAAGCATAATGCGAGCGACCATTTTCTCTCTTTCTTCTGCGTTTTTCGTCTCGACTTTAGCGCAGTATTCGCATCCGAAAGCTTCACATGATCGCCTGGACAATCCATCGGCATTCCCGTGAGATTGTCCTTTTCGATGAATAATTTAGAACTCAAATTCTTGAAGTTTTTCGAGCCATCGAGCTAATTGTCCTTCCAGATCTTTAAAAGACATCAACCATTTTAACGATACATGATCTGTACGAATTACAAATTTTCTACCTAAAAGATAGTGACGGAAAAATCTCAAGGAATCTATTATTGCTAACAATTCTCTCCTAGTCACACAATAATTCCGCTCAGTCTTGCTAAGCGTTTTACTAAAATAAGCGATCACTTTCTCTTTTCTCATCTGTCTCTGGGATAACACTGCACCAATACCGATATTAGACGCGTCAGTATCTAAAATAAATTCATCTTCTCCCTTAGGAAAAGATAGTATCGGGGAAGACGATAACATTGATTTTAATTTTTCAAAAGCATCTTGGCATTCTTTTCCCCAAACAAATTTAACTTGATTTTCTGTTAATACATAAAGGGGTTTTGCCAAAGAAGAAAATCCTTTCACAAATTTACGGTAATACGAACAAAAACCGAAAAAGCTTCGTAACTGTTTTCTAGTATGGGGAACCGGCCAATCTCTCACGGCTATAATTTTTTCGGGATCCGTAGTAATGCCTTCTTCTGAAATAATATGTCCCAAATATTTCGTATTTTTTTGAAAGAAAATACATTTTTTTGGATTCATTTTTAAATTAGCTTCTCTCAATCGCGAAAATACTAAATTCAAATTCTCTAACATTTCATCAAAAGTTTTACCGAAAATTATTATATCATCTAAATATACTAAACATTTTTTTGATAAAAGGCCATGTAAGACTTTTTCCATCAATCGTTCGAAAGTCGCGGGAGCATTACATAAACCAAACGGCATTACTGTAAATTGCCACAGAACCCTGCCGATTGAGAAAGCCGTCTTTTCTTTGTCCTCGGAACGGACTTTTAGTTGCCAATAACCGCTCTTTAAATCTAATGTGGAAAACCAAGAGTTACCTGAAAGTTGATCTAAAATATCGTCAATCCTGGGAAGAGGATATGAATCTTTTACCGTCACATTATTCAATTTTCGATAATCGATGCAAAATCTTATACTGCCGTCTTTCTTTTTCACCATAACGGCCGGAGAGATCCATGGACTTCGCGATTCCTCTATAACTCCTTGTTCTTTCATGTCCTCAATAATTTTATCTACTTCCTTCCTTAAATGAATGGGAATTCGACGAGGTGCCTGCTTAATGGGGAGAGAGTCTTTTATGTTAATAACATGTTCTACAACACTACAGTTGCCAGCCACAATGTTTTCAGAAAATACATCAGAGAAATCATTTAAAAAGTTTGCAAAAATTTCTTTCTCTGTTTCTTTCAAATTCAAAGAATTATTTTCAAAAAGATTTTTTAAAATAGTAGGAACTTTACAAGAGTTTTCAATTCTAGAACAATTAAAAGTTTTATTTTCTTTTGACTCTAATTCATTAAATTCACCATCAAAAATATTTTGTAAATTAATTTTTTTAAGAAAGTCTGTTCCCAAAATACAATTATCATTTATGGTGGCGACAAACATAGGAATAGAAACACAATATCTTCCAATCTCTACTCTAACTTCTACTAGAAAATTAATTAAAACTTTTTCTCCTGTAGGATATTTCAAATTACAATTTTTAATTTGAATCTTCTCTACATCCTTATTGAACATTTTTTTATTTACAAGTGAGACATCAGAGCCCGTGTCTATTTTCAAAGAACATTTTTTACCATTAATCTTTCCGAGATAACAAAAATCATTTTCTCTAATTCTACCAACACTAAAATCTACAAATTGATTCGATATCGGGGCTTTTTCGAAATAAGTCGAGCTCACCCCGCACAGCTCAACTAAACCGCGTTTCCCTTCTCCTCAGGACACTCAAATCGAAAATGTCCCGTTTTACCACACGTCCAACATTCTTTGCCCTTTGAGGAAAAATTGTTTCTTCGCCATCCCCCTCTCGAAGGATTTCTATTTTCATGATCAGATTTTCGCGCGCTGTTTTCATGGTTCTTATTATTGTTTCCGTATTTTTTATCAAAATCCTTTCGCGCGTCGTTCCTCTCCACCTTATGGAAATTCGCGCTGTTAAATTTTCCGAAATTTTCCTTCTTTCTTTCAAAATTTTCCCTTTGAATAGTTTTTATAATCTTTGCCCTCTCAACGGCCAAATTTAAAGAGGTTATCCCCTCTAATTGAAGGGTCCTCCTCAAGAAACCGTCATAGAGAGCAGAGATAAATTGCGCACACGCGATTTTATCCCTCACCGCGTAAGGACATTCGGGATATGCGAGTCGCGACAATCTTTCTAATTCGGCACCAAAAGAAGCGAGATCCTCCCCGAATTTTTGTCTCCGATTCGTGAATAAAGAATAATAGTTTTGAGTAAGATTTCCCTCCCCAAAAAGTAATTCTAATTTTGATTTTAATTCAGTAAAACTGAGGTTATCTAAATTTTCTATATTTTCTAACACAGTTCGCGCTTTTCCCCTTAAATTCGCGGCTAAAGCAACGGTCTTCGCAGATTCGTCCCAATTATTCGCGCGCGCGACCAAAAGAAATTGGGAGAAAAACTCCCGCAGCGGAACTTTCCCGTCAAATGTATCGGGTTTTACTTTAAAACCGATTCTCGCGCGAAGATCACTACTAATATCTCCGCAAGCTCTATTATCGGAGTTACAAGCGATATTATTGGGAGGACTTAGCTCGTTTTCATTCCGCGAGGCGATTCTCTGCTCTAGCCGGCGCAGCTCCTCGTCGCGTTGTCGCAGTAAAGCTTCGAATTGCGTGCGCTCCTGCTCTCGTTGTTCTCGCAGCTCTCTGATTTCCCGGAGCGCAGTTTGCAGCACATTTTCCTCCGAAAGAGTCTCCGTATTCGATGGCGTTCGCAGCGGAACTTGTGAACGAGTTAGTCTGGGCGAATGTTGGGTGGTCATTTTCCTAATTATTTTTCGTAGCTCGTTGTTCGTTCGATCCCGGACGAGCCCCCAAAATGTTACGTCCTCGCGACGTCTCTTGCGCTGTCTCACAAAAAGATGTCACTCACACTTTCACTCGCGTCCGGAATGAATAAATTCTCGTAATGAGGAAAGGAGTTTTAATGAAACGACCCAATACAATAAAGCAAAGAAATACAATATATAATAGGCCAAAATGCCCATCGGTCTCGTAAGCGTCCGCTCGGTGCGACAGCTAGACCAAATCTAATCATGGCGCCCCAAAACATTTGAACGCCGATTGTCTATAAACAACCCTCCTAGGAGATGAAAAGGGATGAAGGTGCTCAGGGAATGTAAACCAGGGACGTAACAATATATTGTATTAGCCATTTCAGACCCTACTTATACGGAAGACTTTTTACTATAATAACAGATCACAAACCTTTAATTTGGCTACATTCCATAAAAGATCCAACCTCCAGACTCTGGAAGTGGAAAACCAAGCTAGCAGAATACAATTACGAAATTAAATACAAAAAGGGATCACTAAATAATAATGCCGATGCTTTATCGCGAAATCCACCCACTGATTTAGTACTACCAATATTCGCTTCAGACAACGACAAATCATCCGACGAATCCATATTTTCAAGTAGACCAGGACCTTCCGTCAGATCAATCGAAACAAATGCTTTAATCCCTTATCGCAGTAATAATATTGATAATTCTAATTATGTTAATATAACCGAAAACAATTCTGATTCAGATGAAAGTTCAATTCCTAATAACGATAATCACGACTATGCAAATATGTCAAATTTAGAATACGATTACATCGACCCAGTAATTATAGAAACTATACCAATTATACAACCCTCTCCCGTAATTCCGAGTAAAGTAAAAATACGCGAAATAAGAGACAACTTATTAAACCAAAAGAATAATCATGTAATTTTTATAAGTCTAGACGGATCACCTTACGACAAAGGAGCCGAACTTTATTCCACTGCAAACCTTTTACCTACATACGAAAATCTCAATTTTGAAAAAGTTAACGTAAAGAAAATCAAATTAAATAATTTAATATCAATCCCAATAAGAACGAACAATCGACTGTCTGTAGAACCGCAAACTGTGAAAAATTGTATACGCTCTTTATTAGACTGCGTTAACAAATTACAATTAACTTTTAGCATCAGCAAAACGCATAAATTCGATGACATTCCCTGGTCATACGTTGTTAATCAATTAAAGAAATTTTTCCACGACACCCGCGTAAATATAACTATTTGTCAAAATTTAGTCGATCACCCTATCCCTACAGAACGCGTAAAATTAATTTCAGAAAACCATGCATCAGCATGCGGTGGCCACAAAGGAGTTACGAAAACGTTTAATAGACTTCGACCTCATTACTTTTGGAGCACGATAAAACAAGATATTCAAGAATTTATTAGGAAATGTCGCGAGTGTCAGTTAAAGAAATTAACGCGCGTTAAAACCAAGCAACCAATGATTATTACGGATACCCCCGGCACAGCTTTCGACAAAGTTTCACTAGACATAGTAGGGCCACTCCCTATTACGAATAACGGAAATAAATATATTTTAACCATGCAAGATTTATTAACAAAGTACTCTATAGCAGTACCATTAAAAGAAGCCACTTCATTAACGATAGCCGACGCTTTTACGAAAGAATTTATTTGCATTTATGGAACTCCCAAGGCTATCCTTACCGATCAAGGAACCAATTTTTTATCAACTTTAATACGTATCCTAACAAAGAAATTCAATGATCAGCATTTTAAAACCACTGCCTACCATCCTCAATCAAATGGATCTATAGAACGGTCACATCACGTATTAATAGAATATTTAAAAACACAAATCGCGATAAAGAAGATAATTGGGACAAATACATTAAACTCGCCATGTTTTCCTACAATACAAACGTCCACGAAGGAACAAAATTTTCACCATACGAACTAATATTCGGACGACTAGCCAGATTGCCATCCGCGTATCAACCTATCGAAGAACCTCTAGAACCTACTTATCAAAAATATATAAATACTTTGTTTAATAAATTATACGATATCCGCGAAGAAGCGCGACAAAATCTTATTAGAGCCAAAGAAAGAAGCAAATACTATTATGATCAACGTGTAAATTCTCGACAGTTTAAAATAGGAGATTATGTTTTCTTACTAAAGGAACCGAAGAAGGGAAAATTATAATATATATAACAGAAAAAAGTATAGAATCGAAAGCATCTGAATAGCTCAGCTGGAAGAGCAGTCGCCCGGCAAGCGAAAGGTCTCGAGTTCGATTCCCGATTCAGCGATTTTCGGATCTATATTTTTCTCTTGCTTTCATTTATTTATTTTCCGTAGGGGGGTTAAAGGGGTATTGAAATTAAATCTCAAAATATGAGATTATTTCATATTTAAAATCTTGGCCGTGTCCAAGTAAAAATTTGGTGCCTTGTGCACCGGTATTTAATTCGAACGAAAAATGATTTAGTTTCGTTAGGATAACGCATTGTCATCCGCGATTTGGCTCTTGTTGCCCGTCTTATACGTTAAATTTATATTTATATTACAGAGCCTTGTTAAAACTCTTATATTTGATACACGCTGGCTTAAAAAATGCGTTTGTTTACCAACATTAATATATATAACAGAGAAAAGTATAGAATCGAAAGGATCTGAATAGCTCAGCTGGAAGAGCAGTCGCCCGGCAAGCGAAAGGTCTCGGGTTCGATTCCCGATTCAGCGATTTTCGGATCTATATTTTTCTCTTGCTTTCATTTATTTATTTTCCGTAGGGGGGTTAAAGGGGTATTGAAATTAAATCTCAAAATATGAAATTATTTCATATTTAAAATCTTGGCCGTGTCCAAGTAAAAATTTGGTGCCTTGTGCACCGGTATTTAATTCTAACGAAAAATGATTTAGTTTCGTTAGGATAACGCATTGTCATCCGCGATTTGGCTCTTGTTGCCCGTCTTATACGTTAAATTTATATTTATATTACAGAGCCGTGTTAAAACTCTTATATAAGATAATTTAAGACAATTATTGAGTCGCGTTAAATCATATGTGCGCGTTTTCGATAAATTATAACGGTCGTCTACAAGAGGACAAATTTGTTATTGTACGATTCGCGATTGTGACTTTCAAATAGGACATTGTTTTTTTTTGCGACAAAAGACATTGGTGTCGATATCGAACAAACAGTTTTCTCTTTTGTGATCGCGAGCTTCGAAACGAATAATTGTTTTGTACGACGCTTGATACACAATCAGGCGTTCGATAAGTGATCAATTGTCAAATGTAAATTTGCTGCGCAGCAAATGCTTTCGATTCTTATATCGAGTTTTTGTTTTTTCTTTGGTTTGTTTGTGTCAAGTCCAGGTGACTTTCTGACGTGTGATATAATAAATTGATCTGTTTTTGTTCATCCAACTCAAGACTCCTTTTCAATTCGGTTTCCTGCGTAAATCATTAATCTCAGCGCACACATGGGTGCGCGATCACCCTATTAAAATACAGTCCACTCAACAATTATCCTATTCCATCCATCACATCTCTCATGAGATTCCTATGATTTCTTTCCAATAAAAAAAAAAACGGATGAAGGATCTGAGAGGCGGCGCGCGAGACGCGGCCCTAAAAAAGCCGAGCATGCTCGTTCGTCGCAGCTTCGTGTCGAACCACGGTTCAAGCCGCGCGTTCGCAACATTTGATCCTTCGAGCCGGATGTGAGATTGGTGACGAATTGAAAAGTGAAAAACTCAAGTAAAAAACACAGTGACATTGCAAGTAAATTCAAAATCGGACATCATCAAACGCTATCAGTGCATTGAAACAGAGTGACAGCTCGGTTCGTAAAAGACTAATTTGATTAAATTCAGTGTCGTTGTAACCTCATTTGATTAAATTCAGTGTCAAAATGGAAGAAGCTCTCGCAAATCAACAAACTGGTTGCTATTCAGTTGCTCGAGCTCTCGACAATTTTAAGAAGATCGGTCGGTCAAATCTGACGGCCGCCAAAATTCGCTCGCGAATGACGAGCTTACAAGACACGTGGACACAATGTGTGCGCAATCACGCGACACTGCTGCAGCTTGTTCCTGACGAGAAGCAAGTTTCAATTCACTGCTTCAAAAAGGAGACATTTGTTACGTCCAATAATTCATCTGGCGATAAATTACCTTTTGCACAGGACGGTCTTCTATCGCGTCTACCTCGGTGGACGTTTAAGAAGCTGCTCTCTATTTGTTTTATGGGCAACCTGCTAGGCCGGCTATACCCAGGGAAGCCGAGAGCTTGAGATTCGATTGAGAGTATCGGACGGAGAAGGAAACTGACGGGTCGGGTCGATAAATAAAGATATTTTGCAAATACAATGTCGTTTATTTATTTATAAAACCTTTCTATTGATATAAATTTTATTGGTCCTGACGTGGTTCGTGGGGAGCTTGAAATTGAGTTACAATATTGCTAAGCTCCTGTTCCGAATTATTAGGCTGAATGAGGTAAGTAATAAAAGAAGTAAAGTCGTCTTGAGCTTTTTCTGAGATGAAGTTGCGAGTGCCGTCGGATGTGAGGTTCACGGTATCCTCGTCAAGAATATTAAAGTTTTGTTCGTGATTAAATTGTAAAATGGAATCGTATTCTGGCGATGTAATTGGTTGGTTTTAATCCAGGATATAATATTTAGGATCAGATAAGAATTGATGATTAGGGTTTGTTATTAACGTATTTGATTCTGACGGTGAAGGCTCCGGAAATTGCGGATGAGAATAATCAATGTAAGGGGGGATATTGTTAATTGGCGAGTAAACGTCTGGAGAAGGGGATCGTACGATTATTCGTGTTGGATAAATTTGGACATTAAGATTTAAGGGTCTTCTTGTTCTACGTTCGCGTAGTCTATGGAGACGTTGCTCGTCACGATCAATTTGATTCTTCCTTCGGAAGGGAGAGACCATCTAATGGTTAAATAAATTTATATGAATAATATGTTTTATAGAACTGAGATAGCTAAATAATCAAAGGTAATTGAGTGTGACTCACGTTTAATTCGTGATTTACGTGTTAAAGAGTTAGAGACGAGATGAAAGGTTAATCTATACGAGAATGCCCTTCACCTGTTAATTAATTAAGCGTTGTGTCAATTATAATTGTAATTAAACGATACTGAAAAAGAATTGGTAATAATGTGGAATAGGAAAAGGAATCTTAGTACGTGTATTAATATCTATATCAAGAATATTAATATTTGTACTTTCAAGCATCAAAGATTTAAGTCTTAAATATTGAAGTAATAATTCTTAGTAATTATCAAGACCTCTGTCATTCGGTTTGGTAAAGTATTTGCAACTATTGGAAAATGCAAGGTAATAAAAGCGTAAAAGAATAGAGAGATAGGTGTTCATCCGGCTAGGCCGGGTTCTCTTGTCCTTGTCTTAAAAGGCTAATGCGACGTTCACTTTACTAAATGTGCACCTCAGAGATGACTTGCAAATGTACCTTATGACAGGGTATATTTCTATTGGTTGTAAATGGGGTCAGGTGGTGTACACTTGTCAAATGAATTGAATATCAATATGCAAAATCACTGTCAGTTGGTGTGGTAAAGTATTCGCAACTATTGGAAAATGCAAGGTAATAAAAGCGTAAAAGAGATAGAGAGATAGGTGTTCATCTGGCTAGGCCGGGTTCTCTGGTCCTTGTCTTAATAGGCTAATGCGACGTTCACTTTACTAAACGTGCACCTCAGAGATGACTTGCGAATGTACCTTCTGACAGGATATAGTTTCTAATGTGTACAGAGGGATTAGCGGCATTCAATTCGCTAATATGTGGTAGGATACAGGGTTACATACATATATAAATGAGCAGTGATACAATAAAATGCATAAGTATATTTATTATAATAGATTGAGTAAGTATGCGATATTGGTTAAATAGTATCAATTAGTATTGAATAAAATATTGAATAAATCGACGATTGTAACGCAGACGTGTGCAGATGCAATTCGTGGATCGAAATAATATCGGAAATGCAGAGTAATATATGGCTTATGTCTATATTCAAAATTCAGAGTTTGGAATGTAATGTAAGATTGAGTTAATATTGGATAATTAAATATAATGATTAAATATAATGAGTGTCCGTCGCGCTTTACTATTTAGGGATATGTGAACTGGCTTAAATACTCACAAGGTTAGACAATGTCTAATGTGCCTTGCTATGGTACACTTCGCTACTGTGTTCTTCCCTCTGAGTCTGAAGATCTGAGTAGCCTCGGTACCTCGGTCCGAAATGGCGGCTGTGTCTCGTTGTCTTCGGGAGTAATTGCTAGTTGACTACTGGATTATTGTTGATTGACTGGAACCACTGCGACGAAATCATTGTCGGTCCGTACTGGGTGCAGGGTTTATATACCGGGTGCAGGGTAAAATGTGGCTCGCTCCTCCCATCGGGCGATGTGGCTTAGCCAATGGCAAGAGAGATATGCCGGGGAAGTACCGGAGATAATCTGTTCCTGGTAGAGATTGCGTCGGTTAAGTCCCAGAGAGATGGCTTCTCAGTAGCGATAGCGGTGTTCCTTTGGTGACTCATCGCTAACGGTTTCCAACCGTCTTTTATTCTCGGTAGCGATAGCGGTGTTTCTTTGATGACTCATCGCTATGCGCTCTGACTTTCTTATCGTATTCTCGGTAATGATATTTCTTAACGGTCCTTCTATAATAGTTTGCAGGTTGCAACGTGTTTCAGCGTTGCATCATGCATTGCATCATGCTTCTGGAATGTAACGGTTCTCAACCGTCTTTCTAGAACCTTCTAGAATCTTCTAGACGTTTCTTGAGAGTAAAGCCGAGTTCACATAATAAAGCGGTTTTCATACCTAATTATCTTATTATTGTAGTACACTACTTTACAAGCGATATCTATATATTTTAGGTATTGTTCTTTAGAATATGTCGATTCCTTTTGCGATTTAAAATAAAATGCATTATCTACTTCGTAAATTTTGTTATAGATTAAAATAATCTTATTTGCCTTAATTTATATTCATATTTGAATGTAAATTATAGAAAAGTTTAATTGTAACTTCTACTATTATTTTATAGTTAGAATTTAATAATCATGATAGACAGGTAAAATTTATCAATTTACATTTACATTTCATAGTTATATGTAAATTGATAGATAACTCGCATTAAGAACGAATTTCTAATTTCTCTAATACTTATATCTATCATTTGATAATTGCGATGGAGGGTTAAAACTTATCAATTTACATTTATATTCCATAGTTATATGTAAATTGATAGAGATTTCGCATGAGGAACGAATTTTTAATTTTTCTAATATTTTATATCTATGATTTGATAATCATGATAGACAGGTAAAACTTCTCAATTTACATTTGTATTCCATAGTTGTATGTAAATTGATGAAAAACTCATATGGAAAATAACGTCTTAATTTTTGTGTCATTATACCGTACCTGCGGCTACGTATGATTTATCAATTATTCGCCAATTATCCTTAACTAAATTCAACACTCAATTTACATGTATCTTTTATAGTTAGATGTAAATTGGTGCTTATTATAACCAAGATAAAATACCCATATATTCATAGTCGAACTACGATATTCTTATATAGTAGTATTTTCGAGCGTATGACGGATATAATGTTATTAGGCATGCTTATTGCCTGGTAATGTTAGTCTTCATATTTATCGTTAGTCGGTAAGGTAGTTTTTTATCCTATCATTAGCGGGCAAGTTTTATCTGTAGTTGGTAAGTCAAGTTTCTGATTTATCATTGGTCGGTAATGTCGATTTCCATATTGTCGTGTGTTGGTCAGTGAAGTGCCGTCTAAGGAAAAATCCTACATATTCGTAGCTGTATGAAATGTGCAAGACACTCAGGGGTTAGAGCGTACGACGGGTATAGTATAATTGGGGGTTACGTACATACAATGTGTACGGTGCCTAGGGGCTCGCAAGTATAAATGGTGTAGAGTATACAGGGGCATTAGTAGCATGCAATATGTAAGGTGTTTCAGGGGTTAGAACATACATTTGTTGTCTGATTTAGGCGCGCTTATTCTTTAACTTTTGTTTCCTAACGAATGATCTAGAGCGGAGCAACTTTGTTAATTATGCCTTTTATGATAAAAATATTATTTAAAAGTGGGTTGCTATTTCCGTTGTCATTCGTGAGAAGACATGTTTTAACTTATAAGTAATTATATGTGTGATTAAATATTTGTTAATACCGGTCTTTCATGTAGGTTAGAGATTGTCATGACTAATAGATTAAAGAATTAATTTTTGAAAAAGGTTGAATTTTGAAATTTGTCTGGACGTTACAAGAGGAAGTTACTCAAGGCTCCGGGGCAGGCTTCACAGGTAGAGTCGCGCACAGCGACAGTTCCTACTAAAACTCGGATACAGGAGGTGCACTCCTCAAAACGCGAGTCGTCTCCCAGGGTGATATAATGGCGTACTAGGTGCTCGTATAAATTTTGTTGCGGGGGTTTCAGGTCGGTGAAACAACGATTGCAGATGATCGTGCGTGTAGTGAGGTGTCTACGAAATATAGCTATAATGCAACGAGCGGACGCTACCCACTCGGTATAGGACAAGGATGGGGGTCCAAGACGTGGATTAGGGTTAGGAGTTCGTGGGCACATTATTTCAGCATCGGGGAGTGGTTCGAGTAACTGTTGACGGTTGACTCCCGAGGTACTGTACGCGGACCATAGGTGCGGATGTATAGAGGGCAGATGCTGGTAGTTAGATATATATATATACGAGGTGTGTTCTAAAAGTATCGCGAATTTTGAATTTCCGCGGGTTACGTATATTCGATTTTCGATTTTTTTGTGGCGTTATGTTGGTACTCATGTTTCTCATTTATGCCGACAAGTACGGCCATTTTGAATGTTCAGTTAATTTTTGACAGCTGCTTTGCTTGCACGTGTTTTGGCTCGTCTTCGATTTTTGCCTATTCCAAAAAATGGATCAAAGAATCTGTATCAAATTTTGTGTGAAAAACAAAATTAAGTCCGCGGACGCATTCCGAATGTTGACTGTGGCATATGGTGAAGCTACCTTGGACCGAAGCAACGTTTATCGGTGGTACAAAATGTTTTCCGAGGGCCGAGAAGATGTGAACGACGAAGAGCGTGCCGGACGCCCGAGCACGTCAACAACAGACGATTTTTCGATTGCAGGGGCGTGGTGCATCACGAATTCTTGCCACAGGGTAGAACGGTCAATAAGGAATATTACCTGCAAGTTATGCGCAAATTGCGCGAAGCAATCCGCCAGAAACGCCCGGATTTGTGGAAGAACAAAAATTGGCTTTTGCACCATGATAACGCCCCTGCTCACACATCGTTGCTTGTGCGCGAATTTTTGGCCAAAAACAACACACTAATAATGCCGCAGCCACCGTATTCCCCAGATCTGGCCCCCTGTGACTTTTTCTTGTTCCCGAAACTGAAGAGGCCCATGAAAGGACGACGCTACGCTACGATTGAGGAGATAAAGACGGCATCGAAGGAGGAGCTGAACAAGATCACAAAAAATGATTTTTTGAAGTGCTTCGAGGATTGGAAAAAACGTTGGCACAAGTGTATAATATCTGGTGGGGATTACTTTGAAGGGGACAAAATAGATATTCATGAATAAATAAATAATTTTTGAAAAAACACAAAATTCGCGATACTTTTTGAACACACCTCGTATACATATATGTCGTCGTCAGTTGTGATGGGAGGTTGGTAGTATCTATAAACGTATTGTAGGGAAATAAGTGTGTGTGCGGAGGTACGCAAGTGTGGCGGCGGCGTGGGTCATCGACCGCGTGTCGGGGAAGACGCGCAAATATGGCGGAGGCGTGGGTTGTCGACCGCGTGTTCGAATAGGCGCACAAGTATGGCGATGGCGTGGGTTGCCGACCACATGGTTGAATAAGGCGCGCAAGTATGACGACGGCGTGGGTCGTTGACCGCGTGTTAAAGAAGGCGTGCAGATATGGCGGCGGCGTGGGTTCCTGACCACGTGTTCGAATAAGGCGCGCAAGTATGGCGATAGCGTGGGTCGTCGACCGCGTGTTAAGGAAGACGCGCAAATATGGCGGCGGCGTGGGTTGCCGACCACGTGTTAAAGAAGACGTGCAGATATGGCGGCGGCGTGGGTTGCCGACCACGTGTTTGAATAAGGCGCACAAGTATGGCGATGGCGTGGGTCGTCGACCGCGTGTTAAAGAAGACGCGCAAATATGGCGGCGGCGTGGGTTGCCGACCACGTGTTAAAGAAAACGTGCAGATATGGCGGCGGCGTGGATTGCCGACCACGTGTTCGAATAAGGCGCACAAGTATGGCGCCGGCGTGGGTCGTCGACCGCGTGTTAAAAAAGGCGTGCAGATATGGCGGCGGCGTGGGTTGCCGACCACGTGTTCAAATAAGGCGCGCAAGTATGGCGATGGCGTGGGTCGTCGACCGCGTGTTAAAGAAGACGCGCAAATATGGCGGCGGCGTGGGTTGCCGACCACGTGTTAAAGAAGACGTACAGATATGGCGGCGGCGTGGGTTGCCGACCACGCGTATTCGCGGGGCACGTACTGATGTAACAAATTACTTACCGTGGTGCTGCGTCCTCTTGTTAGTCCTTATCCAATGTTTTTGCTAACCTTGTTGTAATGTGGGCAATGCGTTATTTTATGGCCACGCGCTCGAGGTCCCTCGTGATGACTTCCACGTCGGAGAAACGGGTCGTCCGCAAGGAGAAGGAGTTTTGCGCGAGGCCAGGTCGTCGAATGAACGTAGCCACTTCACGATTTACTTATGTTCGTAACGATTTATTTCACGTTTAATACAAGTGTAACGTCCAGACAAATTTTAAAATTTCAATCTTTTTCAAAAATTTATCCCTTAACATATTAGTCATGACAATCTCTAACCTGCATGAAAGACCGGTATTAACAAATATTTAATCACACATATAATTACTCATAAGTTAAAACATGTTTTCTCACAAATGACAATGGGAATAGCAACCCACTTTTAAATAATATTTCTATCATAAAAAGCATAATTAACAAGGGTGCTCCGCTCCGGATCATTCGTTAGGAAACATATAGGTTAGAGAATAAGCACGCCTATAGCAAATATATTATTAACCTTAAAACTCCCATTCATTAGGAGACTAAAAATTCATATGCAATATAACATTATATCCGTCGTACGCTCGAAAGTACTACTAAATAAGAATATCGTAGTTCAACCATGAATATAAAAGTATTGTATTTTATCTTGATTATGATTTTTTCTATAATAAGCACCAATTTACATCTAGCTACAAAAGATATGTAAATTGAGTGTTAAACTTAGTCAGAGACAGTTGGCGAATAACCGATAAATTATATGTAGCCGCAGGCACGGTATAATAGCACAAAATTAATACGTTATTCTCCATACGAGTTATCTATCAATTTACATATAACTATGGAATGTAAATGTAAATTGATAAGTTTTATTTGTCCATCACAATTTTTAAATGATAGATATAAAATATTAGAAAAATTAGAAATTCGTTCCTGACACAAACTCTCTATCAATTTACATATAACTATGGAATATAAATGTAAATTGATAAGTTTTAACCCTCCATCGCAATTAGATAAAAATATTAGAAAAAAATAGAAATTCGTTCCTGATGCGAGTTATCTATCAATTTACATATAACTATGAAATGTAAATGTAAATTGATAAATTTTACCTGTCTATCATGATTATTAAATTCTAACTATAAAATAACAGTAGAAGTTACAATTAAACTTTTCTACAATTTACATGCAAGTATGAATATAAATTAAAGCAAATAAGATTATTTTAATCTATAACAAAATTTACGAAGTAAAGCATTTTATTTTAAATCGCAAAAAGGAATCGACATATTCTAAAGAATAATACCTAAAATATATATATATCGCTTGTAAAGTAGTAATTAGGTATGAAACCCGCTTTATTATGTGAACTCGGCTTTACTCTCAAGAAACATCTAAAAGATTCTAGAAGGTTCTAGAAAGACGGTTGAGAACCGTTACATTCCAGAAGCATGATGCAATGCATGATGCAACGCTGAAACACGTTGCAACCTGCAAGGCCCGTTGCAAGCCGCATAGCGATGAGTCACCAGAGAAGCACCGCTATCGCTACTAAGAATACGATAAGATAAGTCGGAGCGCATAGCCAACAAAGGCATACCGCTATCGCTACCGAGAATAGAATAAGAAAAGTCGGAGCGCCCGGCAATGAGTCATCAAAGGAACGCCGCTATCGCTACTAAGAAGCCATCTCTCCGGGACTTAACCGTCGCAATCTCTACCAGGAACAGATTGTCTCCGGTACTTCCCCGGCATATCTCTCTTCCCATTGGCTTAGCCTCATCGCCCGATGGGAAGAGCGAGCCACATTTTACGGTATATAAACCCTGCACCCGGCACGGAACGGAAGTGATTTCGTCGCAGTGGTTCCAGTCAACAACAATCCAGCACTCAACCAGCAAATACTACGGAGTCCTGAAGACAACGAGACATAGCCGCCATTTTGGTGAGACATAGCCGCCATTTCGGACCGAGGTACCGAGGCTCCTCAGATCTTCAGACTCAGAGGGAAGAACACAGTAGCGAAGTGTACCATAGCAAGGCACATTAAACATTGTCTAACCTTGTGAGTATTTAAGCCAGTTCACATATCCCTAAATAGTAAAGCGCGACGGACACTCATTATATTTAATCATTATATTTAATATTAATTCAATCTTACATAACATTCCGAACTCTGAATTTTGAACATAGACATAAGCCATATATTACTCTGCATTTCCGATATTATTTCGATCCACGAATTGCATCTGCACACGTCTGCGTTACAATCGTCGATTTATTCAATATTTTACTCAATACTATTTAATACTATTTAACCAATACCGCATACTTACTCAATCTATTATAATAAATATACTTATGTATTTTATTGTATCACTGCTTATTTATATATGTATGTAACCCTGTATCCTACCACATATTAGCGAATTGAATGCCGCTAATTTCTCTGTACACATTAGAAACTATATCCTGTCAGAAGGTACATTCGCAAGTCATCTCTGAGGTGCACGTTTAGTAAAGTGAACGTCGCATTAGCCTATTAAGACAAGGACCAGAGAACCCGGCCTAGCCGGATGAACACCTATCTCTCTATTCTTTTACGCTTTTATTACCTTGCATTTTCCAATAGTTGCGAATACTTTACCAAACCGAATGACAGAGGTCTTGATAATTACTAAGAATTATTACTTCAATATTTAAGACTTAAATCTTTGATGCTTGAAAGTACAAATATTAATATTCTTGATATAGATATTAATACACGTACTAAGATTCCTTTTCCTATTCCACATTATTACCAATTCTTTTTCAGTATCGTTTAATTACAATTATAATTGACACAACGCTTAATTAATTAACAGGTGAAGGGCATTCTCGTATAGATTAACCTTTCATCTCGTCTCTAACTCTTTAACACGTAAATCACGAATTAAACGTGAGTCACACTCAATTACCTTTGATTATTTAGCTATCTCAGTTCTATAAAACATATTATTCATATAAATTTATTTAACCATTAGATGGTCTCTCCCTCCTGAAGGAAGAATCAAATTGATCGTGACGAGCAACGTCTCCATAGACTACGCGAACGTAGAACAAGAAGACCCTTAAATCTTAATGTCCAAATTTATCCAACACGAATAATCGTACGATCTCCTTTTCCAGACGTTTACTCGCCAATTAACAATATCCCCCCTTACATTGATTATTCTCATCCGCAATTTCCGGAGCCTTCACCGTTAGAATCAAATACGTTAATAACGAACCCTAATCATCAATTCTTACCTGATCCTGAATATTATATCCTGGATCAAAACCAACCAATTACATCGCCAGAATACGATCCCATTTTACAATTTAATCACGAACAAAACTTTAATATTCTTGACGAGGATACCGTGAACCTCACATCCGACGGCACTCGCAACTTCATCTCAGAAGAAGCTCAGGACGACTTTACTTCTTTTATTACTTACCTCATTCAGCCTAATAATTCGGAACAGGAGCTTAGCAATATTGTAACTCAATTTCAAGCTCCCCACGAACCACGTCAGGACCAATAAAATTTATATCAATAGAAAGGTTTTATAAATAAATAAACGACATTGTATTTGCAAAATATCTTTATTTATCGACCCGACCCGTCAGTTTCCTTCTCCGTCCGATACTCTCAATCGAATCTCAAGCTCTCGGCTTCCCTGGGTATAGCCGGCCTAGCAGGTTGCCCATAAAACAAATAGAGAGCAGCTTCTTAAACGTCCACCGAGGTAGACGCGAGAGAAGACCGTCTTGTGCAGAAGGTAATTTATCGCCAGATGAATTATTGGACGTAACACAAGGCACATGGGGGCCGTGAGGCGGCGATTATGGTTAACGAACTTATGTTTCTAAAATATAGCGAAACAAGAATCGGTGAATAAGGTTTGGATTATCTACGTCGCTCGGTTACAAGTCGTCTCCTAGTCAAGACGCTAGAGATTCGGTCGTATTTAGCACGTCGGTGTTCACACGTCGACGCCGGAACTAGAAGTGACGACTTTTCCTTTGTCATCGGGTGCATCTAGATGGTGGATGTCGTTCTTTTCTATATTCGCTGTCGCGCCGCCTGGTGGTGTTGTCCACTAATGTCGGCCATCTTGGATTGCGTCTAGTGTCTAATGTCTAGTGTCTAATGTCTAGTGTCTAATGTCTAGTGTCTAATGTCTAGTATCTAGTGTCTAGTATCTAGTGTCTAGTGTCTAGTGTCTAGTGTCTAGCGTCTAGTGTCTAATGTCTAGCGTCTAATGTCTAGTATCTAGTGTTTACTTATTTTCTAGGCAACACGCCGGGATTGGACTTATACTAAGGCGCGCAAGCAATACGCTGGGAAAAATATAGGTGGGAGAGGGGCTGGTTGTAACACGAGGTTACTGCGAATAATTTCGAGGTCTTCTTCCGAAGCCCGTTTTTCGCGTTTGAACGCTTTTTTCTGCTGTTGAAGCATCTCGGATTGTTCGCGTAACCGTGCTTTCTTGGCATGCAATTGAGCGCGAAGTTCGTCTATTTCTACTTCAGTGAGCTTTTTCGTACCCGATTTCCCTCGTGTTTCCATCGCAAATATTAACTCGTATCCCACCGCTGTCACCAAATTTTGTTACGTCTCGTGGGGTCGCGGCTGCGAAAATTTGAATGCAGAGCTCGGCTTTTTCCACGAGATACGATCGCTATTACGGGTACGCGAATCTATGCGATTCTCCCCGGGGATACCCGCGTTCTGAGGTTATTTGCGCTGGAACTGAGGTGATCGGATTATTGCGTGGGACAGATAGGTATCTGTGACTCTACTGTAATAAAGATAGCTTCGTCGATTGCTCTATGCGAAACGTCGTTAAAGTTGCGTGAGTAATCTTCGTACGTAAACTGGCAAAGCTCGCACAAATCCCCGATTCGCGTGAGAGTAAGTTGGAAGTTGCAGACCCCGCAATTTATTCCAGTGGGTGTTCCGCCTATGATTAAAGTATGCTTCCGAATCTTTGTCCAAAGTAGTTTCGAGACTCTGGGTAAGGTGGAGTATCTTAAGATACAGATATCGATTTGTTTTTTAAAAAAGTACACATTGTGATTATGTTAAGTAAAAAGAAATAATTTTTTAAAAAAAGTGTTATGTTCGTTGACAAAAAAGTAAGTTAATACTATTTATTAAAAATCTAAATGTAATATTTGAACGGATATATTAATTTGTTCACAGTGTCGTTACATAATATAACAGCATCTGACGCTCTAACTCATGCCAACAATCATGAATTTTGTACTGCGTTCGTCATATAATCTTATAATTGTTGTATTTATTTATGATGTCGAAATGACTAAATAAATTTTTTAACATATTATTAGGATATTGAGAAAGACTGTCGTACAGTCAAAACGTTTATTGTAACTTTTGTATAGTATGACGTAAATTAATAAATAAAAATTTTTCAATTAATAGCATATAAGCTCGTTAAGTTGGCCTTTTATTATATCACATAGAATTTTAGAATTAGAGTTAGGATTTAGAATTTGGAGCTAGAATTTAGGAGTGCGACTGTACTGTTCGGTGTCGCGCAGAGAACTGACGAAATTCGGGACTGCTCTAAGGTCCTTCGTTTCGGCGGCTCTGGTCTGCGGCGGCTGGGAGAGAGGGAAGCTCTCCGGAGTGGGAGATTTCTCAGGAGCCGTAGTGGAAGATCCTTAGGCGCACGGAGCGCCGCGCTGTGTTACTAAACGGAGTTAGGAGTCATGGCCGGCTTGGCGCGCTTTTCAAATAGCGTTTAAGGAACTTGGAGTAAACGAGAAAATTTACTACGGCCGGACGTGACACACGATCTCTCTCTCCCGTAAACGACGTTTGCGATAGCACTTTTGACGATACGTCTTAGCAATAGTCGATAGCGTTTCGGTAATTAGCATCATTGAGAGACGGTGTGGAGTCCGCACCTTTTTTTTTTTGTGACGCTGGGAAAACCGTCATGGTACCACACACCCCCGGGTAGAGGTGTGGGTTATGTGGGACTCCTTGTTCCTCTTGGTCGAGCCACGAATGGTTCGACCAGGGGGCCCAAGACCTACCTCACTAAAACCCCAGCGGGTGTCCATCTCGGGCGTTGGATAGGGGACGGCGAGGATGCTGGAATCCCATGCCGTCCCGCCGCCCCCCCGCCAAGCCATCTCCGGGGAGCTGCCTTAGCCTTGCGGCCAAGACCTCTCCCCGACCGCGCAGTCAATGACTGCGCGGTTCCGTCCCGGTTGCGGCGCAGGGCGACACCGACCCCACACCGCGCCCTCCCAAAGAGTTTGGGGGGCGGGGCCATGGCTCGAGAACTCCCGCTCGAGCCATCGCCCCCCGCCCCTCCGGTGGGCGCGACCCCCGGACCCCCTAGAGGGTGACCCGGTTCGGCGTTCCACCAGTGGAGCCCTCACCAGAGGGCTCCTCTCTGAAGGAGAGGAACCCCCTTCCGTGGACGGCGTTGTTCTCCCGCCGGTGCCTCCTGGCTCCCGGCGAGAGGGCCCCGCGCGTCACGTCCTCACAGAGGGGGACCCAGGCGCCCCGGCCTGACAGACAGCGCCTGCCCGCCGGGGTTATCTACGACGCAATATTTATTTTCTTTTAAATTTAAATATTAATATAAAAATTTAATTTTCATATTTATAAAATAATTTTACTTTGTATTTTAATAAATGTACCTTTGTTTTTTGAATACTGGTAAGGTTTTTGTCAGTTTCCCTTACCCTTGCAACAAATGTTGGTATTCCATAATTTTCCTGCCAAATAAAATTTTTTAATTTGTTATATATCTTGATTAAAGTTATTTTTATATCCCTCCGTCTTGTTTATCTTTTATTTATAAAAATTTACAAAATTATAAAATTATAAACTTAGAACGTTATACGGGTGATTAACGGTACACCTTTTTACATATGGAGTTACTTCACTGATACTACGTTCGCCGCGCATGCGCGAGAAAAGCGGGCCCGTCTAACAACACTGCGCCGGGGACGCGTGGCCCCCTCTCGGCCCCCCCAGCCGCGTCTCTCCCCCGCTCCTTTGAGAGCCAGGGAGTGGAGTCCGCACCTGGCGCCCAACTCAGTTAAAAATTTCGCGAATCGAGTAGAGAGATCGTGCCGAAAGGAAACCGGCGTTAGTAAGAAGACATTTCTTCCTTACTTCACAATTCACACATTCGCTGCGAATTTCGCGCGGTCGGTTACATAATATATATATTTATTAATATTATTTTTTATATTTATCATACAATATAATTATTTATTATAATATAGTTACATTTATTTATTTATATAGCTGCTATATAACATGTTTAACTAATGTAAATGTTACGTGTTAAGGGCACATTAGTTATAATTTTACATTCATAAAAGTAACATTTGGTAATATAACATGTTACATTATAGTTATATTACAATAATTATATTCCAGATAACATAATAACTTATTGAAAGATTATTTTCAGCATTCTACAATATCTATCGATGAGTTACAATGATATCTGAGATGTAATTACAATACAACTACAATGTAACATATGTTATAATACAAAAGTTACATGTATAAATGAGAAATTACTATTAATCTGTATTTTACATGTAATATTCACGTTAACTACATGTTATATAGCAGCTATATATATTTTACATATTAATATATATAGTATTTCTTCGTCCGCGTCCAGCAGTCACGTTCGCGTCCTCGACTACGTCCTTGTTGGTTTCCCCGTGACGATCGGGCAGTTTTATATTTTACTGTAACAAAATTTATATATAAATATCTATGTATATATTTCTATCTTTCTATATAATATATTTGTTTAATTAATTTTTTATACTTACGTAAAGCATTCTTTGAGGGGGGGGGGGTTAAGGATATTAGCCACTACTGCACGCTGTTAAGGTTGCGGAGCAGCTGGTGGAATTTCTGCATAAGCAGCTGGTGGAGCCTCTGCCTGAGTAGCTCGTGGAACCTCTGCCTGTACAGCTGGTGGAATCTCTGCCTGTGCAGCTTGTTTTGCAGCAGCCAACTGACGCTGCAATTCCTGCATTTTAATATTTAATTTTTCGTTTTCAGTCACAATGAGATTGTAGTCATCGTCACACTAAAAAAATAAAAATGAAATTAATAATTTTGTGAATCTCTTTATAAATCTGTTCATGAACTGGCTGCACTAGTTAAGAGGTTGTCTTTTTTACTCAACATTGGAAGAAAATATATAACCTCTGAACTAGTGCAACCAGTTCAGTCAAAACAAAGGTCCGATGTTGTATGTACATACAACAGGAATGTTTTATACACACATTGGAGCATATAGAAAATGTAAATATATTCCGATATGTGCGTAAAATTGTGTTAAACCATTCATGTTGCCGTATAATAAGAACATATAAAGAAACGTATTATAATAATAAAATAAAAATCTACTTACTTCTTGAATCTTTGTGCTCTTTTTTTTAGTATTCGGCGTTTTCTTTTCTTTATCTTTACTCATTTTAAATAAATATAATATCACTGCGAGCTTGCAAGACGAGTATACAATAGATGCCAATAATAAATAGCGACGAGACAAGAAAACGTTAGCACTGTTGCCAATTTCGAGTAACATACTACCTGCGCATGCGCAAAAACGTTTGCTTCAACATGAATTGAAGCAGTAGCCAATCAACGTATTGCTTTTTGGCGCGCGACAACTGTTTTGCGCACAAGCCTGGTGGCACTATGAGTCAGGTTTTTTGCAAATGCGTGGGCAGTATGCTATCTCGAAATTGACAACAGTGCCGACGTTTTCTTGTCTCATCAACCGCAGACCGGCATCTATTGTATACTTGTCTTGCAAGCTCGCAGTGATATTATATTAATTTAAAATGAGTCAAGATAAAGAAAAAAAAACGCCGAATACTAAAGAAAAGAACAAAGTAATTTAAGAAGTAAGTAGATTTCTATTTTATTAATTACAATACGTTTCTTGATATGTTCTCATCACATGGCAACATAAATGGTTTAACACAATTTGACGCACATATCGAAATATATTTGTATTTTCTATATGCTCCAATGTGTGCATAAATTTACTAAAACATTCCTGTTGTTGTGTGTACATATAAACATCGAATCTATTTGTTTTGACTGAACTGGTTGCAGTAGTTCAAAGATTATATTTTTTCTTTCAATGTTGAGTAAAAAAGACAACCTTTGAACTAGTGCAGTTAGTTCATAAACAGATTTATAGAGAGATTCATAAAATTATTAATTTCATTTTTATTTCTACTTTTTTAATGTGACGTCGACTACAATCTCATTATTGAAAATGAAATATTAAAAATTGATATTCAGGATTTGCAGCGGTAATTGGCTGCTAGACAAGTTGCTTAGGCAGAGGTTCCACCAGCTGCACAGGCAGAGGCTCCACCAACTGCACAGGCAGAGGTTCCACCAGCTACACAGACAGGGGTTCCATTAGCTGCTCAGGCAGAGATTCCACCAGTTGCTCCGCAAGCTCAACAAACACCACAGCCTGCAATGATGGCTAATATTGGTAACCCCTTACAAGGGTATGCTTTATGTAAGTACTGTGACGTGACGCTTTTGAGAGCGCCGTCACAAGGGCAAAAAGCCCTATCGGGTAGGACGCGGGGATCTAGAGCGCCCCTCATATCGGGAAGGGTGCGATCCGTTTGCGTTGTTTCGTTTTTATTACCGTATTTTTGCGAGAATCGCAATTGCACGCAGCGTCGGCCCGTCGATGCGCGTGCAACACGATTCGTAGGGAGAGCGACAACGACGGCCCGAAAGAGCGGCAGGAGAAGTTGTAAAGCAAGAGAGAGAGAGAGACGGAGGATGCCGGAATACCACAGCCGAGAGAGAAGGATGGATCGAGAGTGAGAGAGAGAGAGCACGGGACCGCGCGCAGTTAAGTATCAAGTAGCCGAATTTTATTTATTATCTCGCGCAATGTTGATGCCGTACGGATATTCTAGGATACCGAGAGGACTCCGAGTCGCGCCTACACCTGGACCGCTCCTGGAGAAGGACGACGGAAGGCCCGGCCAGCCTTTTTTTTTTTTACGTCAGGAATGTGTTCAACACATACCCTCCACCTCGGGGGAGGCTTCGGGTTATGCGGGGATGGAAATGGGCAGAAGGCCCATTCCCGACCCGCTAAACCTGACGGTGGTCCTCCTGGCGCCACTCGGAGGCCCCGGGAATCGCTTTCGCATGCAACCGATGCCTCCGAAACGCCAGTGACGCACCCCTTTCGGGTGCATCCCTTCCGTTTGACGGGACAAGTCCCGTCAGGCGGAGAAGAGTGGAGACCACTACCACTCCTCTCCCCTCCTTGGAGAGCCGCGTGCAAATGAGTTCGAGGGCCCCCGCCCTCGAAATCTGCAGCTCTCCCGTCCCAGGTGTTGAGGCTCCCTCCGCCCCCAATGGGGGGTTAGGATTCGGCTCCAACACCTGAGACCTCTCCTGAGAGACCCCCTTCGAGAAGGAAGTCTCCCTATACGGGAAGGAGGGAAGTACGACTCTCCTGAGAGTGTCCATCTCCCCTCCGTCCCGCATCATCTACTACTAGGATCCCACGGGGGGTCCCGGCTCCCTCCCTCCCCCAAGAGGGATCGAGATTTGGCCGGGCCCCCGGACGGGGGAGCCCGTCCCCCGGAGGAGACGGACCCCACCGCCCCAGCACTTCTGAGGGAGAGGCGCTAGGTATTTGCCCCGCGCGTCTCCCCCTCTCCCCCCTTCACCCAGAAGGGACGGAGTCCGGCCCCGTCCGCCCCAAGGGCTGCCCCCCGGCGATACCGCCGGGGCGAGCCCACGGGGCCCCCGACCGGGCTCCCCCCCTCTCCACCGGAGGTGCCGACAGGCACCCCGGTCCCCCAAGCCGGTGCCTGGCCGGCCGGTTGAAGTCCACACAAAGTGGACATCTCCGGCCGGACAGGCACCCCACCTTCTTGTGGCCAGGAGAGCCGCAGCGGTAGCAGCGAGCCCCCCTGTCCACCTCCGAGGTGCACCGACGCCAAGTATGGCCAGGCCACAGGCACCGGTAGCACCTCGCTACCCCCATGACGTTAGCGACCGTTGCGTCGCTAGCTCCCCCTTTATTGTTGTTGTTGCCCGTCTTGGCAACAACCTCCCTCCTCTCCTTATTTCTCTCACACCCCTCCCCCCTCCCTCCCACCCCAGTGGTCCTCCTCCTCTTCCTCCTCCTTCCGACTACTTTAGCCCACTCCCCGGCTCCTACACCCCCCTCCTCGTTGCCCCCTCCCCTCCCTTCCTCAGAGGCCACTCGGGCTACGCCCGTCTGGCCGAGTCTCTCCGGGACCTCCCGGGTCACCCCCGTTCGGTCGCCCTCAACCTGTCTAAGGCGCCCCTTCAGGAGCCCCAGCCGGTCCGAATTGGCCGCCAGTCTGGAGGACATGTCCTCCAGCCTGGCCACCAAGTCCCCCGGAGTCAGGGTCTCCCGGACAGGCGCCTCAGTCCCCCCGGCGGACTCCACCACCATCTCCTCATCCTCCCTCGGCAGCTCCTGCCCATGTTCCTTCCTCCTTCGTTTGCGTCTCCTGGTCCCGGGATTCCCTCCCGGGACCCGGGGGCGCCCCCACTTGTGTGTCCGTCCCTGGGCCGAGTCTGAGGCATTCTCGCCGAGTTAATTCGGCTACGAAATACCTCAGCTCGCTAGCCCACTCCCACACACACTCGGTGTATGCGTTTATGTCATGCGCCACCTCTTTGAGGGGGACAAGGAAGACATCTGTTCCCGTGGCCCTCTTTTTTGGCAGCGCATTGAAGGAGTCGCAGAATTTATCCGTCGCATCCTCCAACATGTCCAGAATTTTCTGGGACATGTGGAAGATCTCGGCGGACGGAGTTTTTGCGCCCTCGGTGTCCTACCACTCCTCCAACTCATCCCAACTGATGCCGGGCAACAGTGTCGCCGGTCGCCCGACATGTGGGACCTGCTTTCTCGCAGGTTCCTCCTCCTTCTTCTCCAGCCCGTTGTTCGTTGACGACGGGGCGGAGGCCGGGACAATACCCCCCTCCCCGCCGGGCCCTGGGGCATCCGAAGCCCCTGGGCCGGTACGCTTCTTTTTACTTTTGCGCCCCATTCATGTTGATTTTTGGTTTTTTTACTTGGTGGCCTTCCAAGGGTGGCGAGCCGAAGCCCTTTTGGCCCCACCAGGCCCATCCATCCACATACGCATGCACACATACATTTACCCAATGCCAGGAGCCAACCGGATCTCACCCACAGCCTGTCCGACTAGGGTGACCCTGCCAGGGACCGAAGTCCCCGTCGGCATAGCCTGTGGGATCATTGGTTCAGTGCTCCCGGCATAAAAACTCACACCAGCTCGGGACCCCCGGGTGCGCGAGACCCGAACCCCGCAGGAGAGGCACATGACCCCTCCTGCAGAGCCCCTGAAGGTGCCCTCCAAGACCGGAGGGCGTGTGTACCTCCCTACAGGAGGTACTATCCGCTCTTGGCACCCTTCGCAAGAGTATCCTCCTGCGAAGGGTGAGCCCTCTCACCACGACAAGGTGGCGGATAACGAGAGGGAGGCCCGGCCAGCCTACCGCTTGTTCCCCCAGGAGAAAAGCTGCAGGAACAAACCCGAAGAAAAATCCTCTCGAGCAGCAGGAAGATACCGGCGAGAGAATTACCCCGCTAGAGGGGGAGGCGGGGAAGACTTTAGGGCCCCGCCATCGACCCTATCATCGAAGGAATGCGCGAGAGATCGGCGCGGCACGTAGGGTACCGAGGCGCTCGAGGCCCGGCTCTCCACTGTTCGGTGTGCTACACGACCGAGAGGGTGCCTCCAGAGACCCAAGAACTAAACTCAGGAAAGACTTTTCGCCAAAAATTGTAAGCCGCCTCTCAGGTAGCCGTAGCTAGATGTTGGTCGGTACCGTGTGTGTTGGAGTCCTAGAGTAATTACCGTGAGTACCGCGTTTCTCGATATCGTATCGTTTTGTGTAGGAGAAAGCGGTCTCTCTCAATCTGAGTACCGTACCGCAGGGCCGGCCGACTTTGAGATCGCGAACCAAGCCCTCTCCGAAACGTGCCGCCGACAGTCAATCGTTTTCGCGAACGATTATCGTACCGTATAATTTATCGCTGTATTCAGAGTCACGTATTGTTATATCTGTGACCTCAGTAGATTGTCGGAATTTGCGTGCAGCCGTTCTCCGCGAGTTTGTTGAATGTTTCATTTTTCGACTCGGCGAGAGAGTCGAGCGAGAAAGGCGAGAAATTGCCGTTGTCTATTTGTCACCTTTTTTTTGGATACCGCGCCGTGTCTCGAGTTTATAATTTTGACCTCTATACGTATCGAGGGTACGCGAAAATAAGTTTCAAGGTATATCAGTTACCGATCTTGTTTTGTTGTTCCGCATAATTTCCGTTAATAGTATATTATCAAAAATTTAGTAAAGTATGTAAAAGTTGTTATTATCGATAAAATGTTAATATCGTAATTCTATCATTCCGTCATCGTCGCCGATATTGCTATTATAATTTGGTTCATACCGCTAATTTATATATTTATGTTATCCTATATCTAGATTGTCCAATAATACTAATCATATGTACCATTGTTAATCTTAAGTGTCAAATATACATATATGTCAAATTCTAACACCACGTGTATGTCTCTCTATACCTCTTTCTCACCCATAGACCCATCACTCCTATAGATCCGCGACTCTGTATGAAATTTGGAGAAGTGACATTAAGTACTGTTCACATTAGTATCGTGGCGCGTTCACATGCGCCTGGCTGCCCAACTGTACCGTGAGTACCGAATGTACCTAAGTACGAACAAGTAATTCTTTCATTACCGAATGTTACAGTATTAAGATTCAAATTAGTAGAATATTTAAATTGAACGCTCCCCTGTCCGAACTTGGCGTTTCGGCACAGGAAAAGACGTTGCAGTACAAAAAATTAATTATACAAATATATTATATAGAAAGATAGAAATATATACTGTGACGTGACGCCTTTGGAGCGCCGTCGGGCCCGATCGGGTAGGACGCGAAGATCTGGAGCGCCCCTCATTTCGGGGAGAGTGCGATCCGTCTTTTTTGTTTTTATTTTTGCGAGAATCGCAATTGCGCGCAGCATCGGCCTGTCGATGCGCGTGCCGTGCGATTCATAGGGAGAGCGACGGCGACGGTCCGAGAGAGCAGCCGGAGACCATTTTGTGACGCAAGAGGAAGCGAGACAATATGTGCCGAAATGCCGCAGCAGAGAGAGAAAGATGGAGCGAGAGTGAGAAAGCCCGGGACCTTGCGCAGCTAAGTATCGAGTGGCCGAAAATTACGTGAATATCTCTCGCGCAAAATTTAATGCAGGGTGACTTCTCCCACCCGTGGGCCACCACCTTGGCGTGGTGGGGGGGCTCACCATTCGCAAGGGAATAGCCTTGCGAAGGGTGCTAAGAGTTGTCCGTACCTTTCGAGGTACACTGCCCCTGGTCCGGGGGGCACGCCCTCCGCCTCTGGGGGCTCTCCTTCGGGGAGTGGAAGATTTCCACCCCCTGGGGAGACGGGGCCCACTTCTCCGTTAGAGCTTCGGCTCGTATGTGGTAAGGGATGGCGACCTGGAATTCAAACACCCGGTGGCATGGCACCGTTAGGAGAAGGGACTGCACGGCGCTTCGGCGCTTTCCTTCCCACCATGCTCTGTGGCCCGACACGCCTGTCGGGTAGGCGGCTTTTGCCGCCCGGGGTTTCCTTCCCCTCCGTCCTGGGGGGGGCTTGTCTCGGGGTTCTTCCCGGGGGAGGTTTTTCCCCTTGGGATCTAAAGGGGGTGGGCGTCGGCGGCGGGGGGCCGCGCGCGATGATCCGAGGAGCTCTGCCCGGAGGGTTTCCCGAGGGGCTTTGCCCGGAGGGGGTCGCGCCGGCGGAGGGATCGACATGGTCACCCGAGGGGCTTTGCCCGGAGGGTTGTCCCAAGGGGCTTTGCCCGAAGGGGGCATGTCGATCGGTCCCGGGGCCCGCTCGTAGAGTGGTTCCCGGGGGCAGGGAGGTGCTTCAGGGTGCTGGTTGAAGGTCTCCAGGCTGGGTAGCCTAGGTCCCCGTCCCAGCGTCCCTGGGGTAGGCCGCACCTAGGCCGCTCGGACGTTTCCGAGGCAAAGCTGGGTCGGCGGAGACGGCCACGCGTGGTCACCCAAGAGGCATAGCCCGGAGGGTTTACCCAAGGGGCACTGCCCGGAGGGTTTACCCAAGGGGCACTGCCCGGAGGGGACCACCCGGGTCGGCCGTCGAGGCCGCTCAGACATATTCCGAGGCGGGGCTCGACAACGAGAGGGAAGTCGCAGGGTGCTGGTCGGAGAGCGTGCTCTCGTCCCAGCGTCCCTGCGACTTGCCATCCTCGGGCCGCTCGGACGTTTCCGAATCCGGGCCGAGGATGGCGGAGAAAGCGCGTCGCGGTTACCCAAGGGGCATAGCTCAGAGGGTGCCGCGGCCACCTGCCGCCGGGGCCGCTCGGACGTTTCCGAGGCGGGGCCCGGCGGCGAGAGAAGATATCCCCGGTCGGTCGGGACCGTTTCCCCTTCCGAACCGACCGACCGGGGAGGCGCGCACCCCCTCGTCGAAAGCCTTCGATGAGGTATGCTGGTCGCCACGGCGTGTAGGGCAGGGCCGGGGAGCGGCGACCCTGTCGAAAGCGTCCGTGGGCCCCCCCGGGTGGCGCCGCCCATCATTGTGTCCGCATTGTCGGAGGTGCGGAACCCCTGAAAGCCCGCGTGGGCGTTAAAACCCACGCGGATGTGTAAGGGGCTCGGGGTCAGGCCGGGGTGCGGTATCCCCCCGGCCAATGACGTACGTCCCCTCCTCGGGGGAACTCGGGGCCCGGCCTTGGAGTGTGGCCGGTCATGTTTCGGGGCACCCCTTGGCCGGTGGGGTATACCCTGGCGGACAGGAGCCGTGATGGGAAAGTGGGAAGAAGAACAAATGGATCTTAACACGACTAAAATAAACCAAAACACGGACGGAACTAAGGAAGAGAATGGACATATGGTCCAAGACAAGAAGGACTTCCCTATTACGCTAGGGGATCTCATATGGACGGGTGAGCCGTTTAAAACGCTCTCAATACCCGTAATACGCTGTGATACGGAGGAAAGCGTAGACTCGAGCCTTTCTGCGACTTTGAGCCAGAGAGGCAAGAGGAGCCCTACCAGGACAGAACGCGCAAGCAGAGCCCTAGCCCGAGAAAAAGAGAAGGGCCGCGAGGACCGAAAGGGCCAAAATATACTCAAGGACGAGAGGAACAACCGACACGAAAAAAGATGGGGACACTGACGCAAATACGGTAGTGGACACCACAGAGGACGCAAATTATAAAAAGGAATACCCCTCTTTTCCTACAAAGCCAACAATACAGGCACAACAAGAGGGAGAAACAACAACGAAGGAAGAAACCCAGACATCTGAAATTGATGAAGAGCATTCCCGCAAATGAAGGAACACAAAAAACCAGGCCGTCCAATAACAAACGGAAGAGGCAAAGAGGTACAGAGGGAAAAAGAGGCCAGGAAAATAGAGAAGGATGAGCGTCTGGAAAGGGAAATCTTGGATCCCACATACGGACCCCAATTAGGTAAATCCTGCAACGAGTTCCTGGAACTGATAAAGAGAAAGGGGGACGAGTTCTGCCAAAAACCGATCCCCGACATAGAAGCGATTGCTTCAGAAGGAGCGGCTGCGATATACAAAGTCGCAGTCAACTCCGGGAATATTAAAGGCACGCTGATTAAGCAAGCCAAGGAGGCAGCTGCAGATATGTGTGCGGCAACAACCACCCTAGTCATAAGGGCGCAAAACCCGATGGAAACGCCAGTGGAAAAGCAAATTCAGGAACTGCGATACTGGGTGTACCAGCTGTTGATGGAAAAACAACAGTTGAAAAAAAAAACTGGAAAAGGAACGCAGCAGGAAATCCCGGGAACTGTGATACTTCAGAGGAGGAAAGAGAGGAGACGCTCAGCGCAGACAACGCCGGAGTCAAAACGAGGAGAAGGAGAAGGATTGAAGAGGCCCCACTTCCGCTCAAAAGCAGGGGGGTCCTACTAACCCCAAAAATAGGAATGCTCAGGGAAACCTCACTTCCACCAGTTGGTTGGGAAGTCTCCCTAAACGAGGATGTAAAGATGCGGGGAACCTCACCTCCACCATACAGTGAGGAGATTCCCAGCACCTCTGGATTAAAAGGAAGGAAAAACAACAAGACAGAAAAGGAAATAAGAAAGGAGGAAAAGATGGAAATAGGATACGAAGGATACGAAGAGGATGTCCCAAGACCCACCGAGACATACCCTTCAAATAAACAAGGAGGAAGGGAAAATACACCTCTAAAATCAGGAAACCTGCACATCTCCAAGGGAAACATGGAATACACGATCCCACGGGAAAGTGCAGAAAACGAAGCTAGAGAGAGGGAAGAGCACTCTAACTAGATCGCCAAAATAGAAGGCATCATTGAAAGAGTGCTCGATAAGAGACTAGGATGCCCGATCCCCACCTACGGGGATAAACTTAGAAATAAAACAGAGGCAATACTATCGGGAGGACAACCAAAGGCCGCCAAACTGATAGTGAAGAAGGTGGAACAAATAAAAAGAGCAGTAAAAATACTGCCCACCACCCTGAACCCACCGGCCCGTGCAGCAACTTCAAGAACCCCTCTACTCAAACCAAAGAGAGAGGGGAATACGAAGAAGAAGAAGGCAACACCCAGGCAAGATAATAATAGGACGCGAAAAGAGGGGCAACCCCAAATATCGAGAAAAGGGGAGAAACTACAAATCCCGAACAGAGCGGACGAGCAACAAAAGGACACCACCGCATGGAGCGAGGTGGTATCGAGAAGAAAAAAGGGAACGGAAATCACAACCACGAAGAAGACGGAGGCTGTAGAAGCAAAGAAAGGAGCGGATAAAAGAGTGACAAACCTTGCTCCCTCTAAACCCAATATACAGCCAAAAACAAACGGCAAAAGGAAGGAGCCCAAGAGAGCGGCTGTCATTATTACGTGCCCTCCCGGTACATACGAGGAAATCCTCCGGGAGGCACGAATGAAAACGGACACAAAGGGCCTGAGAATCGAAGGAGCCAGAATTAGAAGAGGAATAACTGGCCCCTACATCTTTGAAATTCCGGGCCCGACGGCAACAAAAGGACCGATAGATTCGCTCTAGGGCTGAGATTGGCACTGGCAGGTAAAGAGGGCGTGAGAGTGCAGCGCCCAACCAAGATGGCGGAGCTCAGACTTCGGGGGCTGGATGATGAATCAATACAGACCCCCGAAGTCAGAGAGACAGTGGCCAGAGCTGGCAACTGTGAAGAGGAGGACGTACACATCGGGGAAATAAGAAAGACCCCCGGTGGTATGGGAATTGTGTAAGTTCGCTGCCCACTAAAGGCAGTGAACCACAAAATGAAATCGGGATCTGTAAGGATCGGATGGGCAATCGCGCGCGCGGAGATGCTGGAGGCCAGACCCCTCCAGTGTTACAAATGTTTGGAAGGGGGCCACGTGCGCGCGAGATGCCCCAACAACACGGACCGCAGCGGCAGATGTTACCGCTGCGGAGAGGAGGGACACGCGGCACGGAACTGCACAACCGACGTGAAGTGCCCGGTGTGCGCAGACAAGGGACTGCCCGCAAACCACAGAGCGGGCGGCAAAGCGTGCACACCGGTGCACAAAGGAAAAAGGGGTGTTCCGCTTAACAAAGTAATGGACCACCCCAGAGGAACAGTCCAAATGACCGTTCCAGTTGCCCCCCCCCCCATGAGCCTCGAAGAGCCCAAGAAACAAAGGGCTCTTCGCTCCAGGACAAGGGGGGAGAAGAGAGGAAGAGCAGAAGCTCCCAATGGAAGGAGGGAGAAAAAAGAAGAGGTTGCAAGAGGACCTGAAGAAAGAAAACCCCGCTGCGATGGACACAACGGGGCCCGCGAAAGCAGCAGCAAGAGAAGATGGCCTGTAAAGTACTACAGGCCAATGTAAACCACTCAATACCTCTTCGTACACACAATGGCGGAGAGGGATTGTGGCCTGGGGATTGTAGTGGAGCCGCACCGCGTGCCAGATAACTGGATAGGCAGTGCGGACGGCTCTACCGCGATCGCCCAAAGGCGCGTCTAACTCTCCCCCGACAAAATCAATAAGGTCGGGTCAGGGCACAGTAACAGTAAGATGGGGGTCCACCATCGTTATTGGCGTGTATCTCCCGCCAAGTCTCAGTAGAGAAGACTTTTGCGGGAGACTACACGCCATAGAGGGACAGATTGCGGAATACCACCCCGCCCCAATAGTCGTCGCCGGGGACTTCAACGCCAAATCAGGCATTTGGGGCTCCCCGCGCGATGACTGGCGGGGGTGGTCAAGTTCTGGATTGGGCGGCGCGGTGTGGGCTCCTCCCCTGCAACAGGGGGAGTAGGCCCACATGTGTCAGGAGGCAGGGAGAGTCGATCATAGATCTGACTTGGGTCACTCCCTCTGCCTCGAGGCTGGTGAGCGGATGGGAGGTGCTGGCGGAGACGAAAACAATATCAGACCACAGATATATAGAGTTCTCCGTCAGCGCCTTCCCCCGCGAGGGTAATAGAGCGCCGCCGCGAGAGAGAATCTGTCTCTCGAAGGTGGACCCTAAAGAAGTTAGATCAGGACGCGTTCCTGGCCGCGGTCAAGGCGGCCCTGATGGTTAGAGGAGAGGAAGAAGGGGGGGTTCAACAACAAGAGGAGGAAAGGGCATGGCTGCTACAAACTATTAGAAACGCATGTGACGCAGCCATGCCCAGAACGAAAAGGAAACCCCTTTGGAAAGCTTATTGGTAGTCGGAGGAGATCGCAGAGACAAGGCGCTCCTCCGACCAAGCAAGGAGGTTGGTCAGGAGAAGGAAAAAACTCGAGCGGTCAACAGCCCGAAAGATATCGGGACGCGTGGGACATCTACAAAGAAAGGCGGGATGACCTACGCGTCCTGATAAGAAAAGCAAAGGCGAGAGCCTGGGAGGAGCTGCTCTCCTCTCTGGACGAGGACCCGTGGGGGCGCCATATCACATTGTTTTGAAAAACTGAAAGGAGGAAGCGCCCCTACTACGGAGTTCTTGGACCCCCAATTTGTTAGCCAAGTCGTCGAAACCCTGTTCCCGCAGAAGGAGGGTCTAAGCGACCCAATTCCTGAGCAGCGGTGGGAGTGGGACGAGGAGGCTATGGGGATCACAGAGGGAGAGCTCCGGGACGCCATCAGGAAAATAAAACTCGGAAAAGCCTCGAGTCCTGATGGCGTCGACGAGAGAATATGGGCTCTCGCCTATCGGGGTCTAGCTGGACCCATGCGGAGGATGTATAACGAATGCCTCCGCATGGGTCGTTTCCCACGAGAGTGGAAGGAGGCAAGAGTAGTCCTTCCCAAAGAGGGCAAGCGAGGGATGCTCCCTCGGCGTATAGGCCAATATGCCTGATAGACGAGGCGGGTTAAAATTCTTGAAAGAATAATAGTGGACCGCCTCGTCTACCACTTGTCCCGGGAAGGACCAGATCTGAGCCGGGATCAATACGGCTTCCGGGTCGGACGATCCACGATAGATGCAATTCTTCGGGTTCGTTCGATTTCGGGAGCCGTAACGGAGGAAGGCGGGGTGTTGATGGCAATATCGTTGGATATATCCAACGCCTTTAACACCCTGCCATGGCACCGGATAGGTGGCGGCTCTAAATCACCACGGGGTCCCCCAATATCTGGTTGTCGATCCTGGCGAATTATTTCCGGGACAGGCAACTGGCCTATACAGACAGAAATGCCGAAAAACAAAGGCGTCAGATAACCTGCAGGGTTCCACAGGGGTCGGTACTCGGACCTCTGCTGTGGAACCTTGCCTATGACGCCGTTCTTCGGCAGGCCCTCCCCCCTGGCTGTCACACCGTGTGCTATGCGGACGACACACTGGTGATGGCCGGGGGGAACTCGTGGGAAGAAGCGACCCGCTTGAGCAAACTTAGCGGTGAACCGTGTCGTGCGCTTGGTGAGACAGATGGGTCTCAAGGTGGCGTCCCAAAAAACCGAGGCCATCTTTCTTCACGATGGCTCTCATGGGGTGCCGCCGAGAGACCACATCTATGTGGAGGACACCCCGGTTGAGGTGGGGGCCTGTTTAAAATATCTGGGCCTTCACCTCGACAGCAAGTGGACCTTCAAGGAACACTTCCGCCAAATCTCCCCCAAGGTGGAACGGGCAGCCTATGGCTTTACAACGTCTGCTGCCCAACCTCGGGGGACCGGGCGGAGATGTCAGAAGGTTGTACGCCGGAACAATTCACGCTATGCTCCTGTACGGGGCCCCAGTTTGGCTAGAAAAACTGGAGGCCGCCCGCGGCCCGAGGAATGCACTCAGACAGGTGCAAAAGCGGGTGGCCAACAGGATCTGCAGGGGCTACCGTACGGTGAGCTGGGCGGCGGCGGGGGTACTTTCAGGGGGTTGCCCCCAATGGAGGATGCTCGCCCGCATGTATGCACGTGTACAAACGTACACGGGAGTATCAGCGGGCGGGCGTCGCAGTAACGGAGGGACTCCGGCGTACATTAAGGGTCCACACCCGACGGGCGCTGATCCAAAAGTGGAAGGACAGCCTGGCAGACCCGACACTGTCAGGCCAGCGCACCGTCGGGGGCTATACGGCCTTGTCTAGAAAATTGGCTAGACAGGGCCAAAAAAGGGGTGTCATTCCACATGACACAGGTACTCACCGGACATGGCTGTTTCGGTGAGTACCTGAAACGGATCGGTAAAGAGCGTACGACACGGTGTCACCACTGCGGTCACGAGCACGATACCGCCCAGCACACGATAGCGGAAGGCGTTGCATGGGCGGGGGAAAAGAGCCGAGCTCGTGACCACGGCGGGAAGGGACCTGTCATTGCCCTCAATAGTAAGGGCAATGACAGAAAATGAGGAAATATGGAAGGCGTTCTCCTTCTTCTGCCAGCAAAGTCATGCTGCAAAGGAGGAGGCAGAAAGGGAGAGAGAGAGGGAGGGAGAAGAGAGATAGGGAGAAGAAGAGGAGGGCGGGGACGTCCCCCCTCTCTCCCCGACACCGGCGGGCCCGCCCGTTGGTGGTGTCGGGAATCGGGGGGGCCTCAGACAAGGGGGAGGAAGAAGAAGAAGGAGGAGTATCGCAAATGGAAGGGGTGTCCCCCCTCCTCCCCCTCCACCGTCGGCGGGTTTTACCCGCCGGGGGTGGCGGGGGCCGGGGGAGATGCGACCTCAGAAAGGGACGGAGGATGGTGGACACGGAAGGCGGGGCTGGGCCCTCTCTTTCCGCGCCGTCGACGAGCTCGCTCGTTTGTGGCGGCGTGGAGCGGGGAGAGTCCGTCCCAAACATACCTGCGTCGAATATAGACGCAGGATGAGAAAATATGGAAGGCGTTCTCCTTCTTCTGCAGCAAAGTCATGCTGCAAAAGGAGGAGGCAGAAAGGGAGAGAGAGAGGGAGGGAGAAGAGAGATAGGGAGAAGAAAGGGAGGCTTCGGGGGGGGGGGGGGCTGGGGACAACTAAGTCCCCTCCCTGAAGCCTCACGAGAACCGGGGCGCAGACGCATCACCCCACGGGGGGTGCGTCTACGCGCCCGGCAGGGAAATCCCCTCGGTTGCGGCCGAATCCCAACTCCTAAGAGAGCGGAGGAAGCCGCAGCCGGGGGGACTGAGGGGGGGCCACGTGTCCCGGACGGGTGGGCATTGCCCGCCCGCTGGGGGCGCTTGGGTTCCTTTCAATGACGACGACGTGACGCGTGGGGGCCCTCTCACCGGGAGCCATGAGGCACCGGCGGGAGGGTAACACCGTCCACGGAACACCGTCCTCTCTGAAGGAGAGGAGCCCCCTGATAAGAGCTCCCCTGATGGAACGCCGAACTGGATTACCCTCTAGGGGGCCCGGGGGGGGGGGGCGGGGGGCGATGGCTCGAGCGGGAGTTCTCGAGCTATGGCTCCGCCCCCAAACTCTTTGGGAGGGCGCGGCGCGGGGCCGGTGTTCGCTCTGCGCCGCAACCGCGAAGGAACCGCACAGTCATTGCGTGACTGTGCGGTCGGGGAGGGGTCTCGGTTCGCAAGGCCGAGGCAGCTCCCCGGAGAACGGCTTGTTTGGGGAGGGGGACGGCGAGTTGGCATGGGATACTAGCATCCTCGCCGTCCCCTATTCCAACGGGGAGGACACCCGCTGGGGTTTTAGTGAGGTAGGTCTTGGGCCCCCTGGTCGAACCATTCGTGGCTCGATTCAAGGGGAACGAGGAGTCCCACATAACCCGCACTTCTACCCGGAGGTGCGTGATACCATGACGGTTTCCCTAGCGTCACAAAAAAAAGAAAAAGGGTGACTTCTTCTAGAATACCGAGAGGACTCCGAGCCGTAACAACCCCCGGGCCGATCCTGGAAAGAGACGACGGAGGGCCCGGCCAGCCTACCGCCTATTCCCCCAGGAGAAATGCCAGAGGAGCAAAATCGGAGAAACATCCTTTCGTGCAGCTTTGAACATACTGGCGAGAAATTACCCCAGCTAGGGGAAGAGTCAGGGAGACCCTAGGACCCCCGCCATCAATCCTATCATCGATAGAATGCGCGAGATTGGCGCGGCGCTCAAGGTACCAAGGCGCGCGAGACCCGGCTCTTCACTGTTCGGTGAGCCATAAGCCAGAAATGGTACCTCCAGATCTCCCGCTGCGCAACCAAAGGACGACTTTTCCCCGCCAAAAATTGTAAGTCGCCTCTCGGGTAGCCGTACGTGATTGTTGGTTGGTACCGTGGATGACGAAAACGTAGAGTAATTACCGTGAATACCATGTCGTCTCATTTTCGTATCGTTTTGTGATAGATAGAGTGGTCTCTTTCTCTGAGTATTGTACCGCGAAGCCAGCCGACTTCGAGTTTCGCGAGCCGAGCCCTCTCCGAAAAAGTGCCGCCGACAGTCAATCGTTCCGAGAGCGGGAACCATAAATTCTTGTTTGCCGATATATTCAGAGTCACGTTTCTTACATATTCGATCATTAAATTTGCGAAATTTGCGTGCAGCCGTTCTCCGCGAGTGTGTTAAATATTTTAATTTTCGACTCGGCGAGAGTGTCGTGCAAGAGAGTCACAAAATTACCGTTATCTGATTGTTACCTTTTTTTGTATACCGCGCCGTGTCTTGAATTATGTTTATGTAACCTTTGTATATACCGCGTGTCCGCGATAAGTTCAAACAGCGAACCGTTTACCGATTTTTCTTTGTGAATTCCGTTTTTATAATATTGTCGCGAAATTGTTAAAAGTATTCAACATTGTTATAATTAATGAGAATTTAATAGATTGATTCCGTCATACCGACATATTTGCATATATCATTATATTATATTCTTCCATACTGCTAAGCTCAATGTTAATGTCCGTCCTATAATTATATTGTAAATTTATATTTATTACATGTAAAATTGTTAGTCCTAAGTGCTTGAAATATATATATGTCTATTCATGTCAACATGTGTATGTCTCTCTATATACCTCTCTTTCAACCATAGACTAAAAATCATATAGACCCGCGACTCACTACCGAATTTTGAAAAGTTACTTTAAGTACCGTTTCCATTTATATCGTGGCGCATTTACATGCGCCTGGCGCCCAACTTTATCGTGAGTTACCGAAAGTACCGAAGTACGAGTAATTAACTCTTTTGTTACCGATCTTTGACGTTTTGCTATCAGAATTATTAGAATATTTAAATTGAACGCTCCCCTGTTCGAACTTGGCGTTTCGGAGCAGTCAAAGATGTTGCAATACATATATTGCAACGTCTTTTCCTGTGCCAAAACGCCAAGTTCGGACAGGGGAGCGTTCAATTTAAAGATTCCCCAAGTTTAAATAATGAAACGGTAAAAATCGGTATCAGAAGAGTTAATTACTCGCACTTAGGGGCGTTCATTAACTCACGATAAAGTTGGGCGCCAGGCGCATGTGAATGCGCCACGAGACTAATGTAAACGGTACTTAAGTTAACTTCCCCAGATGTTATACAGAAGAGGGCGTAGAATGACAAACAAAAAATTCCAAGAAAAGGAAAAACAAGAAATAACTTATAATTTTCCTTTAATGACCTTGTAAATATATAAATATATATTATCACTAAATTCTTATCGTTAATAGAAAATAGAAGGGGGCATTCAAAAACATCATAATAAATTTTATTTATTTATAAATTTAACGTATAAGACGGGCAACAAGAGCCAAATCGCGGATGACAATGCGTTGTCCTAACGAAACTAAATAATTTTTCGTTAAAATTAAATACCGGTGCACAAGGCACCAAATTTTTACTTGGACACGGCCAAGATTTTAAATATGAAATAATCTCATATTTTGAGATTTAATTTCAATACCCCTTTAACCCCCCTACGGAAAATAAATAAATGAATGCAAGAGAAAAATATAGATCCGAAAATCGCTGAATCGGGAATCGAACCCGAGACCTTTCGCTTGCCGGGCGACTGCTCTTCCAGCTGAGCTATTCAGATCCTTTCGATTCTATACTTTTCTCTGTTATATATATTAATGTTGGTAAACAAACGCATTTTTTAAGCCAGCGTGTATCAAATATAAGAGTTTTAACAAGGCTCTGTAATATAAATATAAATTTAACGTATAAGACGGGCAACAAGAGCCAAATCGCGGATGACAATGCGTTGTCCTAACAAAACTAAATAATTTTTCGTTAGAATTAAATACCGGTGCACAAGGCACCAAATTTTTACTTGGACACGGCCAAGATTTTAAATATGAAATAATCTCATATTTTGAGATTTAATTTCAATACCCCTTTAACCCCCCACGGAAAATAAATAAATGAATGCAAGAGAAAAATATAGATCCGAAAATCGCTGAATCGGGAATTTATTTATTTATTTTTATTACTATTTTTTATTTTTGTTTATTTTATTAATTTTTTTTCTTTCTTCTAAGAATACCTTTGAATACCTGTAAAATAAAAATTAGAAGGGGGCAAAAGCCATACAAACAATGAAGTTCACATTTTAATTTTTTTTTATCATTTTATTTACATATATATGTAATACTATTTTAATTACCACTTTTTCAATAATCACGATAAAAGTAGATCTCTATTATAATTAGCTGTGGAGATATAGATTTTATAAGTAAGTATTAGTATTTACAAAATCTTTTTTTTATTACACCTTTAAAATAGATACAAGGACATTCAAAGTCCGAAGAATTTTTTTTATTTTATATATAACTTAGAATTAAAAAGTGTAAATACATTATAAATAATTAGCAGTTAAGATTAACCTTATGTAATTTAAATTAAGTATAAAAATCGAAGAAACCTAAAATAGAAGGGGGCATTCGATTTATACAGCAAAATTTATTTTTATTAAATTAATACAATTGTCGCTCGTATATTGAAAACAAAGTGATAAATATAAGGCCAACTTATCGAGCTGAATATTCGAGATGTTCAGTCAACTACCATTTATTACATGTATTAATTATAAAACTACAGTCATTATATTAAAACTAACGCAAATTACAATCATTCTATAAACGTTTCGACCGCACGCGGTCTTCTTCAGTATAATTATTGAAATATAAATTCTTACAATTCACATAATATCGAAATTTAATTATAGTTATTCAGAATCAAGAGTTTTTGAGCAATTAACGCGTGTTTCAATCCGTCCTGTCCAACAATGTTCGCCTCGATATGATCCCTGATTTTGTTCAGATCTCGGATAGTTTCATCGTTAATATGCGAGAAATTAACCCATTCCGTAGGCGCTGCGATTAATAAAAAATTACCGATCAACGTATGTCCAAATTATAATATGTATCCCCTACAATTGGTAGTATGCTTACCTATCATCGTTCTACTTGACAATTTTGCTACTTATTAACAGTTATTAAGGATGACACATAACAAACCAACAATACAGAAAGACAGCTCATTTTAAACTCTACTTGATCGGAGAGCGTGCGTGTTTATATATGATCTAATATCTATGTTTTACTCGTTAATGTCCTATTTGTCCTATTATTATTTCTTGTTTGCTAATATATCCAAAATATCAAAATACGACTCGCTAAGTAACTCAGTATCTTTGTTTAAATTTAGTCCATTTTTTTGTTCCTTGATATGTAGCATCTCAGAAATGAGTCTTTTATAATAATTATTTTCGTTGTCCATGATCTTAACATTGTCCCAATTAAAAGTATGATGTTCATTTATTATGTGTTCAGAAATTACTGAATGTTTCGTTGAGTCCAACCTAATATTATTTTTATGTTCTTTTATTCGCGTCTGCAATTGCCTCTTTGTTTGGCCTACATAAGATGCATTACAATTATTGCAACTGATCTTATAAACCACATTCGAATTGCATAGATGTTTAGTTTTATCTTTCTGCGCTTTAATAATATTATCCAGTTTGTTGAGACATCTATACCCTACCATACAATTTTTATTTTTTACCGAGGAAACAATCATTTCTGAGATCCCATCTATATACGGAATGACAAAGAATTTTTTATTGACCGAGTCATTTCTTATACTTTTTGTTTTTTCTATGTTGGCCTGTCTCTCTATAATGCTCCCCTTAGATATGATGTGTTCTATCCGATGATTAATTTTGTTAAAAATCAGATCAAGAGGGTAACCATTGCTTCTGAGTATATTAATAATTAACTCCAAATTTTTATTAAAAAATAGTGGATGTGATAGCAATAGACATCTGTCTACAAGGTTATATATTATTCCAATTTTGTGGCATAATGGGTGGTTTGAATAAAATGATAACGTCCTTCCTGAGAAGGTTTCTTTTTGATACCAGTCTATATATATTTTATTATTAATAATTTTAAGTGATAAATCTAAGAAATTCAAGTTATGGTTAACCTCTTGTTCGACCGTGAATTTAAGTCTTTCATGATAGTTGTTAAAATTATTCACAATCTGAGTCATATTAGTCAATAATTGTAATAGTGCAATAATTGTAATGCATCTTATGTAGGCCAAACAAAGAGGCAATTGCAGACGCGAATAAAAGAACATAAAAATAATATTAGGTTGGACTCAACGAAACATTCAGTAATTTCTGAACACATAATAAATGAACATCATACTTTTAATTTGGACAATGTTAAGATCATGGACAACGAAAATAATTATTATAAAAGACTCATTCCTGAGATGCTACATATCAAGGAACAAAAAAATGGACTAAATTTAAACAAAGATACTGAGTTACTTAGCGAGTCGTATTTTGATATTTTGGATATATTAGCGAACAAGAAATAATAATAGGACAAATAGGACATTAACGAGTAAAACATAGATATTAGATCATATATAAACACGCACGCTCTCCGATCAAGTAGAGTTTAAAATGAGCTGTCTTTCTGTATTGTTGGTTTGTTATGTGTCATCCTTAATAACTGTTAATAAGTAGCAAAATTGTCAAGAAGAACGATGATAGGTAAGCATACTACCAATTGTAGGGGATACATATTATAATTTGGACATACGTTGATCGGTAATTTTTTATTAATCGCAGCGCCTACGGAATGGGTTAATTTCTCGCATATTAACGATGAAACTATCCGAGATCTGAACAAAATCAGGGATCATATCGAGGCGAACATTGTTGGACAGGACGGATTGAAACACGCGTTAATTGCTCAAAAACTCTTGATTCTGAATAATGTAACGGCGTGTCCGTTACTAACGCCTCGCGGGCCGATCACCCGCCCGCTACTTGAGGCTATGGCGCCTAAGGCGCCCCTAAACACAAAAACATAACTGATACACGGGTCACCCTACTCCAGGGGCGCCCCACTACAACCCCCAGAGGCGCCCCACTACGACGCCGGCATTACCCTCACCACAGCCTCGATGTAGAGTGGGGGAACCGCCGGCAGGGTATATAAGCCGGCTCGACGGATGAGCCGGCACCAGTCCTGTTCCGGACCTCCTAGCCAGGCAACGGGCTTCTCGTTGTTACGCCGGGTTTCTCGGTTTCTGGCCTCCTACCTTTAGTATCGGGCAACGGGTTTCTCGTTGTTACGCCGGGTTTCCCGGTTTCCGGTCTCTTCCTGCTATATACCGGGTGACGGGTTTCTCGTCATTACGCCGGGTTTCCCGGTTTCCGGTCTCTTCCTGCTACACGCCGGGCAACGGGTTTCTCGTTGTTACGCCGGGTTTCCCGGTTTCCGGTCTCTTCCTGCTACACGCCGGGCAACGGGTTTCTCGTTGTTACGCCGGGTTTCCCGGTTTCCGGTCTCTTCCTGCTACACGCCGGGCAACGGGTTTCTCGTTGTTACGCCGGGTTTCCCGGTTTCCGGTCTCTTCCTGCTACACGCCGGGCAACGGGTTTCTCGTTGTTACGCCGGGTTTCCCGGTTTCCGGTCTCTTCCTGCTACACGCCGGGCAACGGGTTTCTCGTTGTTACGCCGGGTTTCCCGGTTTCCGGTCTCTTCCTGCTACACGCCGGGCAACGGGTTTCTCGTTGTTACGCCGGGTTTCCCGGTTTCCGGTCTCTTCCTGCTACACACCGGGCAACGGGTTTCTCGTCATTACGCCGGGTTTCCCGGTTTCCGGTCTCTTCCTGCTATACACCGGGTGACGGGTTTCTCGTCATTACGCCGGGTTTCCCGGTTTCTGGTTTCTTCCTGCTATAGGCTATACGCCTCCGTACACCGTATCTCTACGTTATACCGGGTAATTTGTAAATCTTTTTCGGACACCGCTACAGGCTATACGCCTCCGCATTTTTGTTTATACCGAGTAGTCAATAAGTTTCTCCATTTAAGGCTTTATGCCAACAAACATTTTTGTTTATACCGAGTAGTCAATAAGTTTCTCCATTTAAGGCTTTATGCCAACAAACATTTTTGTTTATACCGAGTAGTCAATAAGTTTCTCTATTTAGGCCTTATGCCAACAAATATTTTGTTTACTTGTTTCTTTTTGAATAAACAAAGCATTGTTAATAAGGAATAAGCGAGTCTGAATCTCCCCCTTCCTCCCGAATCCTGGAACCGGCGAGCCGATCCGCGGCGTCGGGAAAGGTGAACCGTTACATGGCGCCCGAACAGGGACCTGCCCAGTGGAGATCCCGACTCGCTTAGGCCTATCCAGATGCCCGCGTGGGTAAATCAATTATCAAAATCCGAAGCTATTGCCTTGGCCAAAAGACACGGAATCGATAGCCAAGGAACTTTAGACGAGGTCCGCCGACGCCTCCGCCGATTTGTCGGGCAAAACCCCGCGCTATTTCGAACTCACCTACCTGTGCCCACTATCAACGTCGAAATGGCCACCGGAAGCCCAACCAAAAACAAAGAAGCTACCGCCCCGACACCTGTTGAACCGGCCAGGATCATGGATCAGATCCGAAAATGGGGGTGCCACTTCGAGGGCAAGGACCCCCTGGCATTCCTCGAGCGTACGGAAGAGCTGTGCCTGGGCTACGGCTACACCGACGCCCAGATGCTGTTAGGGCTACCCGAACTCTTACGGGGAGACGCCCTGCTGTGGTATCGCAACATCGGCGATACCATAGCCAGCTGGGCCGACTTTCGCCAAGCTGTCCGCCAGCAATACCTGCCAAGCGGGTATGAGAGACAGATGAAAAGGACGTCAACAACGCCCTAAAGAGTCCTTCCAAAAATACACCACCGAGGTCCTGACCATGATGCGGCGCGCCGGGGGATATTCACCCCTAGACCAACTGGTACAGCTCTACGAAAACATGGATCCGGAGTACCAATTGTACATCCGTCGGGCGGACGTGCTCAGCGTCGGGGATCTGAGCATCCGAGCCACCGAATACGAAGAGACCGACCGCCGGAGACAGGAACGACGAAGGGACGTGCCGCAAAGCCACACCCCGGTCGTAGCTTCCGCGGTCTACAGTCGGGAGGAATGTTGCTGGAGGTGCAAGCAACGAGGACATACACGCCTGCACTGCCAGCGACCTCCGAAGAAATTCTGCTCTAGATGTGGCAAGGACGGGGTCTTCACCCGTGACTGCCACCCCCCGACGGGAAACGGGGTGCGGGCCGGAGACGTCGCGGCCGTCGTCCAGCCCGACTCGGCCTAAAATACAACCCGAGACCGCACCTCCGGATCCAGATCGCCGGTCAACATTTGTGGGGCCTCCTCGATTCCGGCTCAGAGATCTCATTCGTAAACGCTGAAACGGCCCGCCGAATCAACCGCACACCGTCTAGCCCAGATCTCAAGGCAGCCCAGATACGCCTGGCCGACGGGACCCAAGTCCCCATTGCCGAGACCATCGAAGCAACGGTCAGGTTACGAGGGAAATCGTACCGCCACCGCTTCTCCGTACTACCACAACTAGACAACGCCGTACTAATAGGCATAGACCTCTGGGCGAAATTAGGAGTCGAGCTGCGCCCGCCGCCCAGACCTGTCACCGAGACAACAACCAAAGATGGAATCGCGACAGCCAGTATCAGCCCAGGAACTACCAGCGAGGCGCTAAGGCTACAGGCCTTTCTAAATAACGAACTTCCAAAGTTCGAATCGGTCCGCGGCCCGACCGACAAAGCCACGCACCAAATTCGGCTAAAACCGGGGCCGCCCATTAAACAACGATATCGGCCCCGTAATCCGGCCATGCAAGCCGTGTTCGACCAAGAGGTCCAAAAGATGGAAGCCGAAGGAGTCATCGAGCCCTCCACCAGCGCCTGGAGCTCTCCGATAGTGCTGGCAAAGAAGAAAGACGGGACCTACCGATTTTGTATAGACTTCCGCCGATTAAACGCGGCCTCCGAGAAAGATGCATACCCGCTGCCTCACATTGCCGCCACCTTGGATAAGCTACGAGGCGCACACTACTTGTCCACGTTTGACCTACGCAGCGGGTATTGGCAAGTGCCACTAACTCCGGAGAGCCGCCCCGCAACCGCCTTCACGGTGCCAGGGAGAGGGCTGATGCAGTTCCGCGTCATGACATTCGGACTGCATTCAGCACCGGCCACCTTCCAACGGCTGCTCGACACCGTGCTAGGACCCGAATTAGAGCCCACGTCCTCGTCTACTTGGACGACATAGTTGTCGCATCCCGTACTTTCGAGGAGCACCTAGGCCACTTGGCCGAAGCCTTTTGCCGCCTCCGTGACGCCCACTCCGTCTCAACCCAGAAAAGTGTCACTCTTCTGCCGGCCAAGTCTCCGGTACCCTCGGGCACGTTTCGATTGGCACGGAATCCGGACGGACCCAGAGAAAGTGCGAGCCATTACCGATTGGCCTGCCCCCACGACCCTCCGCAGGGTTCGGCAATTTCTGGGGGTAGCGTCATGGTACCCGCCGATTCATCGCTGACTTCTCCACTATCGCCGCCCTTCTCACTCTGACTCACTAAAAAGAGAGCGGGCTGGACCTGGGCAAAGCCCCCTGTCCAGAAAGGCCCAACCTTTTAACGCCAACTGGCCCCGAAGTAACGGACCGGACTGCCGGAGGATCTTTCCCCCCAAAAACGTTACCCTCAAGGACGCCCGAGGACGATGGCACAGCCACATCCATGTGCAGGACCTCAAGGCGGCATCCGAGGAAGAGGACGAGGAAACCATCGAGGCGTAGGACCGGGCCAGCCGCCGTGATTCCTCCAGCGCCATACCGCCCACGCCACTCGGAAGTTCCGAGCCACCTCCCCTACTGGACGGTGGACCGATACGGTTCGACCGATTCGGCCGACCACGTGCGATCCGCCGTCTAGAGAGGGGGTAGTGTAACGGCGTGTCCGTTACTAACGCCTCGCGGGCCGATCACCCGCCCGCCACTTGAGGCTATGGCGCCTAAGGCGCCCCTAAACACAAAAACATAACTGATACACGGGTCACCCTACCCCAGGGGCGCCCCACTACAACCCCCAGAGGCGCCCCACTACGACGCCGGCATTACCCCCACCACAGCCTCGATGTAGAGTGGGGGAACCGCCGGCAGGGTATATAAGCCGGCTCGACGGATGAGCCGGCACCAGTCCTGTTCCGGACCTCCTAGCCAGGCAACGGGCTTCTCGTTGTTACGCCGGGTTTCTCGGTTTCTGGCCTCCTACCTTTAGTATCGGGCAACGGGTTCTCGTTGTTACGCCGGGTTTCCCGGTTTCCGGTCTCTTCCTGCTATATACCGGGTGACGGGTTTCTCGTCATTACGCCGGGTTTTCCCGGTTTCCGGTCTCTTCCTGCTACACGCCGGGCAACGGGTTTCTCGTTGTTACGCCGGGTTTCCCGGTTTCCGGTCTCTTCCTGCTACACGCCGGGCAACGGGTTTCTCGTTGTTACGCCGGGTTTCCCGGTTTCCGGTTTCTTCCTGCTACACGCCGGGCAACGGGTTTCTCGTTGTTACGCAGGGTTTCCCGGTTTTCCGGTCTCTTCCTGCTACAACGCCGGGCAACGGGTTTCTCGTTGTTACGCCGGGTTTCCCGGTTTCCGGTCTCTTCCTGCTACACGCCGGGCAACGGGTTTCTCGTTGTTACGCCGGGTTTCCCGGTTTCCGGTCTCTTCCTGCTATACACCGGGTGACGGGTTTCTCGTCATTACGCCGGGTTTCCCGGTTTCTGGTTCTTCCTGCTATAGGCTATACGCCTCCGTACACCGTATCTCTACGTTATACCGGGTAATTTGTAAATCTTTTCGGACACCGCTACAGGCTATACGCCTCCGCATTTTTGTTTATACCGAGTAGTCAATAAGTTTCTCCATTTAAGGCTTTATGCCAACAAACATTTTTGTTTATACCGAGTAGTCAATAAGTTTCTCCATTTAAGGCTTTATGCCAACAAGCATTTTTGTTTATACCGAGTAGTCAATAAGTTTCTCTATTTAGGCCTTATGCCAACAAGTATTTTGTTTACTTGTTTCTTTTTGAATAAACAAAGCATTGTTAATAAGGAATAAGCGAGTCTGAATCTCCCCCTTCCTCCCAAATCCTGGAACCGGCGAGCCGATCCGCGGCGTCGGGAAAGGTGAACCGTTACAATAACTATAATTAAATTTCGATATTATGTGAATTGTAAGAATTTATATTTCAATAATTATACTGAAGAAGACCGCGTGCGGTCGAAACGTTTATAGAATGATTGTAATTTGCGTTAGTTTTAATATAATGACTGTAGTTTTATAATTTATACATGTAATAAATGGTAGTTGACTGAACATCTCGAATATTCAGCTCGATAAGTTGGCCTTATATTTATCACTTTGTTTTCAATATACGAGCGACAATTGTATTAATTTATTTTTAATATACGCTGGCCTTACAATGCGTCAATTTAACACAAAACGGACTGATTACTATTTTAATTTTAATTTTATTCATAGAGTTTTTGGAAGAATAACCGCAGATTATTTTAAACAATGGATTAATGCGAATTACTTGTTAATAAGAGCGAGAGCAAAATTGGAATTTTTAAGAAATTGTAAAAATGGCGATATTTTTCCTACACATTTAGAAGGTTTTTGCCGCATTAAATTTAACGTTTTTCATCACAGATCGATCAGAAGACTAGATAGTATGTTGTACAAATTCAAAACAAATGCGATGAGAATTGAAATCTTTGATTTGCATAGACAGGTAGAGTCATTACAAAATAGGATTTTTCATCTCACCAGCGGGTTATTTAATCGTTTACCTGTACTCGCGTGGAATAGAATTTTCGAACATTATAACATTGCTTTTAAAAATTGCCACAACAGATTGGTTACTGCACACGAAAAGAAATTCAATTGGCTTAAGAGAAAACAACACTATAAGTATATCAACAGCATCAAACCTATAGATATACATTGTTCTTTACATTTTGAAACTTCACAACCGACGAAAATATCACAAAATTCTCTCAGGGCAATCACTAATGATGCCAAGGAGATCAATATACACATAGAAGCCAATAAATTTCTCAATGATACAATTAACCCTTTGGAAAATACTAATAAAAAATGGTTTGTTAATCTTTCCAACACAGACATTCCGCCTAACGTTTCTAATCTGTTGCAAATGGGTGATAAATTCTGTCTTCCGAATATTAGTAAAAAAACAGCGATACATGAATTCATCAAGGACATAGAGAGTAATAGCAAACGAAATAATATTAATAATCTCACTACGATCAGAAATATCGCGGTTCCAAAATTTGCACAACTTCTGAACACAAAGGATAAAAATGACGTAAGTCAACAAAAATTACTTGGTGCACACAGAGATTTAATAAAATTTTGTAAAGACAATCCGAATGTTCTATTCACACGCGCGGACAAGGGTAATGCTACGGTGGCAATGGAAAGATCTCATTATATTAACAAAATGGAAAACGTTTTAAAAGATGTCAACACTTACACTATTGTTAAAAAAAATCCGTGCAAAAAAATAGAGAACGATTTGAATAATTTGTTGAAGAGATGGCTTAAGGAAGATTATATTTCAAAAAACGAATATTATAAATTACGTTGTAGTGATTCTCTCCTTCCAAAAGCGTATGGATTACCTAAAATCCATAAGGAAAACTATCCAGTTAGAATCATAGTTTCATCGGTTGATACAGCTCTATACTCGCTGGCTTCGTTTTTACAAAACACCTTACGAACTAGCCTACCCAAAGCGAAAAGTCATATTAATAATAGTTTTGATTTGTACAGCATATTGTCTGGTAAAAAGATTGATAAGAATGATAGGATGTTTTCCTTGGATGTGGTGTCTTTGTTTACGAACGTTCCTCTGGATCTTGCGATTGACGGTATTAACGATAGATGGGATCACATTGGAATAAATACTAAAATACCGAAAAACGAATTTTTGGGGGGTATAAAATTCATATTGACTTCTACATATTTTACATTTGATGACATAATTTATAAACAGACGTTTGGGACCCCTATGGGGTCACCGTTATCACCAATTATTGCAGACCTGGTTATGCAAGATCTTGAGGATACAGTTCTCAAAGCGTTGAATTTGGAATGTTTGTTTTATTTTCGTTATGTGGATGACATAATAGTGGCCACCTCTATGACTAATATGACTCAGATTGTGAATAATTTTAACAACTATCATGAAAGACTTAAATTCACGGTCGAACAAGAGGTTAACCATAGCTTGAATTTCTTAGATTTATCACTTAAAATTATTAATAATAAAATATATATAGACTGGTATCAAAAAGAAACCTTCTCAGGAAGGACGTTATCATTTTATTCAAACCACCCATTATGCCACAAAATTGGAATAATATATAACCTTGTAGACAGATGTCTATTGCTATCACATCCACTATTTTTTAATAAAAATTTGGAGTTAATTATTAATATACTCAGAAGCAATGGTTACCCTCTTGATCTGATTTTTAACAAAATTAATCATCGGATAGAACACATCATATCTAAGGGGAGCATTATAGAGAGACAGGCCAACATAGAAAGAACAAAAAGTATAAGAAATGACTCGGTCAATAAAAAATTCTTTGTCATTCCGTATATAGATGGGATCTCAGAAATGATTGTTTCCTCGGTAAAAAATAAAAATTGTATGGTAGGGTATAGATGTCTCAACAAACTGGATAATATTATTAAAGCGCAGAAAGATAAAACTAAACATCCATGCAATTCGAATGTGGTTTATAAGATCAGTTGCAATAATTGTAATGCATCTTATGTAGGCCAAACAAAGAGGCAATTGCAGACGCGAATAAAAGAACATAAAAATAATATTAGGTTGGACTCAACGAAACATTCAGTAATTTCTGAACACATAATAAATGAACATTATACTTTTAATTGGGACAATGTTAAGATCATGGACAACGAAAATAATTATTATAAAAGACTCATTTCTGAGATGCTACATATCAAGGAACAAAAAAATGGACTAAATTTAAACAAAGATACTGAGTTACTTAGCGAGTCGTATTTTGATATTTTGGATATATTAGCGAACAAGAAATAATAATAGGACAAATAGGACATTAACGAGTAAAACATAGATATTAGATCATATATAAACACGCACGCTCTCCGATCAAGTAGAGTTTAAAATGAGCTGTCTTTCTGTATTGTTGGTTTGTTATGTGTCATCCTTAATAACTGTTAATAAGTAGCAAAATTGTCAAGAAGAACGATGATAGGTAAGCATACTACCAATTGTAGGGGATACATATTATAATTTGGACATACGTTGATCGGTAATTTTTTATTAATCGCAGCGCCTACGGAATGGGTTAATTTCTCGCATATTAACGATGAAACTATCCGAGATCTGAACAAAATCAGGGATCATATCGAGGCGAACATTGTTGGACAGGACGGATTGAAACACGCGTTAATTGCTCAAAAACTCTTGATTCTGAATAACTATAATTAAATTTCGATATTATGTAAATTGTAAGAATTTATATTTCAATAATTATATTGAAGAAGACCGCGTGCGGTCGAAACGTTTATAGAATGATTGTAATTTGCGTTAGTTTTAATATAATGACTGTAGTTTTATAATTTATACATGTAATAAATGGTAGTTGACTGAACATCTCGAATATTCAGCTCGATAAGTTGGCCTTATATTTATCACTTTGTTTATTTTTATTATCTAAAAATCAATATATCATATAAACAATATTTTATTTTATTAAAATACATATAAGTCATATAGTTATCCCTAAATGTAAGTAACAATTAAAATTCAACAAGGTATAATTAACAATAAATAAAAAACGCTTTATTTGATTTCAAATATTATCTAAGTCGGAAAACCCAAATCAGACATACGATATTTTTATTCTTTTTTATTTTATTTTACTATAAAAACCTTGTAATTATGAAAAATATATATACAGTAGAATTAAGTAATATACAAATGTAAATAATATATATATACCAAGATAAGCTTCTAAATAGCCTTCACAAAATCAAAATTAGAAGGGGGCAAGAAAATTGCCACAATCTTTATTTCAATCTATTTTATTTTATCTTCTTTTAGATATATACGAGAAAACTAAAATTATGATTTTTAATTTAATTTTTTTTTATTATTATTATTTTTATTAAAAGGTATGCGATAGAATTACAAAAAATCTTGATTCAGTTAGTTTAATATCAATACCTAAAAATATATACAAACTATATTTTTTAGAGTTAGTTCATGTAAATATAAAAATTAGAATTAAGACAACACCCTTAGTCAATAAGTAATATGTAATCATTTAGGATAAATTACGTAATAATTATAAGTACATACATAATCAACGAATAAAGCGACCATACGATTACGACAAAACACTGAAAAACAAAAATTTTCCGGAAAATATCGTTGGAAGTGTAATTTGACATTTGGCCACCTCAAATACACACAAAGAACACATTTGTAACAACCGTATAATTCCAACTTACAAAACACGAAATTTAGTATACTTACCCAAAACGACGACCATCCTACCAAAATTGGATCATCCAACGTCGGAAGGAAAATCCCGGCAACATCAGCAGCAGCCTGGAACCTAAAAAAGAAAAAAAAATTAATACAAGCAGAACGGACACTCCCCACTCCTACCGAGTGACGCGCTAAATCAAACCAAGGAGCGCGTAGAGGGGGAAAGCCCGGCAGACGACGCAACCAGACCCAACGACGCGGCGGCGCGTAACGACACGTCAAACAGTAGTTACGCGTCATACAAATAACACGTGCCGCGCAACGCAGAGAAAAGTCGCAAATCGAGCGTAGTGCTTTAAATCTATCTCATAATGGACAACGAAATACGTGATTTAGACAACAAACAACTTGAGCTAACCGAACAAATTCAGAGTGAGCTCAAACGTCGGCAAATAATAAGAAGAAAAAGCCGCGTACGTAGACTGGAAAAGACGTTAGCCAACCTTAAGGAAACACCGCTATTAGATACCGAGAGTGAGGAAGAAGAAATTCTAAATCAGCTCAAAGCGCAAATAGTGGAAGAAACTTCAGAAACCCATTCCCACATGGACAAGTTCACTTTGGTCGATTATTCCGACAATACTATAGTCACCATAACATCGAAAACTACCGTGACATGCAACAAGGATTTTAACATCTTCCAATATAAGCCGATCATCGTTTCGCAAGAAATAACAGGAAAAGAATCGACTAAACGAATCCATGCGGATTGGGCTCACAAACTATCCACAGTCATCATGGAGGGCCCTAACAAAAATAGGCATTATGTCGTATATGACAATAAAGATTTCCAACATAAGGATCAACTCACAACCGAAGTATACGATCCTGAAGTTTTGAAACAAGTGCGCGAAAGAAAACCCATCGCGTCTACAAGTGAAGGAACGCCAATTTTACTAGTTCCCAACAAAACTTCAACAAATCCTAAGCCTATGGACCCGACATCAAAAACCGACGACAAGTCTCATACAGAAACGTCTCAAGCAAGTAAGTCAAAGCATACGAGAAGTTCATCTACATCGACTGATGCAGCTAAAATGAAAAACACGTCCACGTCCAAACTGAGCGATAAAGTTCAATCGACATCAAAAAACAAACAGACGACAACCCAAAATGACAACCCATCAACGTCCTACGCTAAATCATCTAAGCGTACTAAGGATCATAGACGTCCAATCATAATTTCGGACTCCGAAGAAGAGGAGACGGACGAAAACCAACCGCCAAATGGGCAAACACGTAAAAGACAAGAATCGCCCAAATTCACGAATGCGAAACTTAAAGCGACATCCGGTTTGCGAATTAAGAGCATCCAAACGGTGTCCAAAGAGTTGCGATGCCTCATGAAAGACCCAGGAGCATTAAAAACCACTCCAAAGATTCGCAACAAGAGAAAAGTTTCGTACATCGAAGAATCTTCCGAGGAATTCGACGACGACGACATCATACTACTAAAGTCGAAGGAACCTAAAAAACATAAAAAAGGTTCTAACAATACTATATCAAACGAAAAGAGATCACCTGATCGAACTCTTGATGATTTTAAGAAAATAATTCCGGAAGCCCAAGCTCCCAAAATAATTGAAGGGGGTATGCGACCGACCACTGGTCGCGATCCTCAAGAGATCGATACGGTCAATCCCCAATCTCGACAAGACCAGACTTACCAACGCGAGGAGACATCTACGGAGACTCCACGACAGCCGGAGTCAGGTCCCATAATAAG